>NC_051411.1:39581037-39583537 GCF_015228065.2 Penaeus monodon
TTTGAAAGGTTATCATATGCGGCAAATTGTGTTCATCTGTAATTTTCATGCGAGTTCGCGCCTGAAAGTCTGTCTCTTTGTCTGTCTTTGTCTGTCTGTCTGTCTGTCTCTGTCTCTATCTTAATATCCTTTCTTTCTTTCTGTCTCTGACCTTATCTCGCTCTGACTCTCTCTCTCCTCTCTTTCTGTCTGTCTTTCTATCTACTCTCTCTCTCTCTCTCTCTCTCTCTCTCTCTCTCTCTCTCTCTCTCTCTCTCTATCTATCTATCTATCTATCCCCTCTCCCCCCCCTCTCTCTCTCTTTCTGTCCTCTCTCTCTCTCTCTCTCTCTCTCTCTCTCTCTCTCTCTCTCTCTCTCTCTCTCCTCTCTATATCCATCTATCTATCTATCTATCTATCTCTTAAATCCATATATTTACAACCTTCACGGTAATTTGACAGTTTGCACACACACAAACCCACGAATCTTTCCGATATTGTTTTCTCGTGAAAGCCTTTCGCTCCTTAAGCTACCGATCCTCCTCCTCCTCTTCCTCCTCCTCCTCCTTCCCCCATCCTCCTCCTCCTCCTCCTCCTCCTCCTCCTCCTCCTCCTCCTCCTCCTCCTCCTCCTCCTCCTCCTCCTCCTCCTTCCCCCATCCTCCTCCTCCTTCCTCCTTCCCCCATCCTCCTCCTCCTCCTCCTTCCCCCATCCTCCTCCTCCTCCTCCTTCCCCCATCCTCCTCCTCCTCCTCCTTCCCCCATCCTTTAATACATTTTCCTCTCTTCCCTTTCTTCTCCTCCCTTCTCTCCCCTTTCTTTCTTTTCTTCGCTTCATTTCTCTGTCTTTTTTTGTTTTCTTTTCTTTTAACTCTTCCATATATATTTCTTTTTCTTCTTCTTCTTCTCTTTTCTCTTATCGTCCTATTTTTTCCTTTCTCTCTGTCTCCTTATTTTGTTCACTTTTCTCTCTTGTTCCTATCTTTTCTCTCTTCCTCCTCTTCCTCCCTTAATTTCTCCTTTTCTCTCTCTTCCTTTTATTTTTCTCTTCCTGTTTCTTCTCTCTCTTCACTTTCCCTTTCTCTTTCCTTATTTCTGTTTATGTTTTATCTTCCTCCTTCTCATATTCATCTCACCTCCTTCTTCTCTACTTTATTTCCCTCTTCCTCTTCTCCCTCTTTCTCTTAATTTCCTTTTCCTCTTTCTCCATCTCATTCTTCTTTCTCTCCTTCTCTCTTACTCCTTCCCTCATTTTTACCTCATTTGTTCTCTCACATAATGAGGAAATAGAAAAAGAAGAAAAAGAAGAAAAAGAAAGAAAAAAAGGAAAATAAAAAGCAAATAGAAATAAAGAAAAAGAAAAAAAAAGAAAAAAAGAGAAGGAAAATACGAAAAAAAAAATAAAAAAATGACAAATAATAAAATAAATATATAAATAAATAAAAAAAAGAAAAAAAAAGAAAAAACGAAAAAATAAAAAAATGACAAATAATGAAAAAAATAAAATAAAATAAACAAATAAAAAAATAAAGAAAATAAAAATAAATAAAAGAACATTAAAAAAAAAAAAACATCCGTTCAGCTGAACATAATCCGTAGAAGCGACTTTAAAGCGACTGCGTCCGCTTGCTCTCCCTGTCGGTATTGAGCACTTCCGGGACATGATTGCGGGGGGAGGGGGAGGGGGGGAGGGGTTGTGGTCCAGTCTTGCATGATCCGGTTATCCTTGCTCTGGTTATCTAGAATCCGGTTATCTAGGAAGCCGGTTATCTAGAAATCCAGTTATCTAGAAATCCGGTTATATAGGGATCTGGTTGTCTAGAATTCGGTTATATAGGGATCTGGTTATTTAGAAATCAGGTTATCTAGAAATCCGGTTATCTAGAAATCCGGGTATCTAGAAATCCGGTCATCTAGGAATCCGGTTATCTAAAAATCCGGTTATTTCGAAATGCGGTTATCTAGAATTCAATTATCTAGAATCCGGTTATCAAGGATCCGGTTAACCAGTGTCCGGATTATCTAGAACCCAGTTATCCGGTTTTCTAAATTCCAGTTTTACATGGACCGGTATTCAGGCTCCGGTTTATCTATTATCTATCTATTATTTGTGTTCTGTTATCCAAGATCCGTTTTTTGCAGAATCCAGTCCAGTTATCCAGGATACGTTTTTTTTTTTTGTTGTTGTTTTTTCAATGCCGGATTATCCAGGATCTGGTTATCCCAATGTTCGTTTATCCAGGATATTGGGAATTTGTTTTGTTTCGGCGTTGGAGAGGATTAAGAGTCCCAGTAAATGAGGAGAAAGAGAGGAGGGGAAGGGGTAAAAGAGAGAGAGAGGGAGGGGAAGGGGTAAAAGAGAGAGAGAGGGAGGGGAAGGGGTAAAAGAGAGAGAGAGGGAGGGGAAGGGGTAAAAGAGAGAGAGAGGAGGGGAAGGGGTAAAAGAGAGAGAGAGCGAGGGGAAGGGGTAAAAGAGAGAGAGAGGGAGGGGAAGGGGTAAAAGAGAGAGAGAGGGAGGGGAA
>NC_051411.1:39588537-39596037 GCF_015228065.2 Penaeus monodon
GAGACAGGGAGAGAGAGAGAGAAAGAGAGAGAGAGAGAGAGGGAGGGAGGGAGGGAGAGAGAGAGAGAGAGAGGGGGGGAAGGGAAGAAAGAAATGCAGATAGAAAAAGAAAGAAAGAGAGAGAGACAGAAAGACATACAAAGACAGACAGAGCCAGACAAACAAAGGGATAAAAAGAAAACAAAACAAAAAGAAAAGAGAGAGAAAAGGAAGTAAAAAATAAGGCAAAGGAAGGGACGGGAGGGACCCTGATTAAGGCCTGAACGACATGAGATATGGCGGGTAATTTTCTTTCTTGGCTGTAAATTATCCGTTATTTTCTTATTAAAAAGACTGGAGATAATTGTGGTTGCGCGAGGTCGGGGTATAGGGGGGGAGGGGGAGGGAGGGAAGAAGGGAGGAGGGAGGGAGGGAGGGAAGAAGGGTAGGGGAGGGGGATAGGGGTGGAAAGGGAGAAGGAGAAGGAGAAAGAGGGAAGGAGAAGGAGAAAGAGGGAGGGGAAACGGAAGAGAAGGAGAAAGAGAGAGGGGAAAGGGAGAAGGAGAGAGAGGGGAAAGGGAGTGAAGGAAAGGGAGGGAGAAAGGGGAAGGAGGAGGGTTGGGGATATTGAGGGAGGAAGGAGAAGGAGAGGGGGAGAAAAGGGGAGAGGAGAGGAGAGGATGGGGGTGTGAGGGAGAGAGAAAGGGAGGGAAGGAAGGAAGGAAAGGGAGGGAGAAGGAGGAGGGGGAGGGTGGGGGTATTGAGGGAGAGAGAAAGAGGGAGGGGGAAGGAAGGAGAAGGAAAGGGAGGGAGAAATGGAGGAGGGGGAGAGGGATGGGGGTATTGAGGGAGAGAGAAAGAGGGAGGGGGAAGGAAGGAGAAGGAAAGGGAGGGAGAAATGGAGGAGGGGGAGAGGGATGGGGGTATTGAGGGAGAGAGAAAGAGGGAGGGGGAAAGGAGTGGAAGAAGAGGGAGGGAGAGAGGGTTGGGGATATTGAGGGAGGGCGAAAGGGGGAGGGGAAAGGGAGGAGAACGAGAGGGAGGGGTAGTGCGATGGGAAGGATGAAAAGGAGAAAGATGGAGGAGAAGGGAAAAAGAAGAATGATAAGGAGAAAGAGGGGAGGGAAGGGAAAGGGAAAGAGGGGAGAGGAGACGGAGAAGAGAGTGAAAGAAGAGACGGAGAAGAGAGAAGAGAAAAGAGACAGAGAGGAGTGAGGAGAGAGAGGAGACGAGACGATGAGAGAGAGAGAGAGAGAGAGAGAGAGAGAGAGAGAGAGAGAGAGAGAGAGAGAGATGGAAGATGATGGGGATAGAGAATAGACAGGAGAAAGGGGGGGTGGGATAGTGAGCTAGGAAGAGGAGAGAGGGAAAGGGATGGGAGAAGAGAAAATGAAAAGAATGAGAAGAGGAGGGGGATATGGGACGAAAGTAGGAGAAGAGAGAGAGGATAAAAACGGGGGAAGGAGAGGAGGGTGGAAATAAACGAGGGGAGTGGGAAGGGGAGAAAATGGATAGGATGTAGGGGAGAGAGTGGATGATGGTGGGAGTAGAGAGAAAACGAGATGAGTATGGTGGAAAGAGTGGAAGTAGGGGAACGAAGGATAAATTTGGGGAATGGTTAGAAAGAAGAGAAAGAAGGAAATGGGGGAAAGTGGTAGAGGGGGGGGGGTGTCGTGGTTAGTAAGGGGGGGGGGAGTAGGAGGAGAAAAAAAAGCGAAAGAAGGAGGAGGAAAATGGGTAGAATTGAGGAAATGGGGCAAGGGGGAGTGAAAGAATATCTCTCTCTCTCTCTCTCTCTCTCTCTCTCTCTCTCTCTCTCTCTCTCTCTCTCTCTCTCTCTCTCTCTCTCTCTCTCTCTCCTCTCTCTCCTCTCTCTCTCTCTCTCTCTCTCTCTCTCTCTCTCTCTCTCTCTCTCTCTCTCTCTCTCTCTCTCTCTTCTCTCTCTCTCTCTCTCTCTCTCTCTCCTCTCTCTCTCTCTCTCTCTCTCTCTCTCTCCTCTCTCTCTCCTCTCTCTCTCTCTCCTCTCTCTCTCTCTCTCTCTCATTACTAAACTCTTTAGCTTTAGCAACAATACAAATCTAGCATCGGTAACTGTATCGATCGACTAAAACTCCCTCAGACAGATTTTACTGTGCTAAGGTCTGTCAGATCGTATCATAAGTTGTTTGTTATTAATAACATCATCATCATCAAAATATATATACATATATATATATATATATATATATATATATATATATATATATATATATATACATATATATATATATATATATATATATATATATATATATATATATATATATATATGTATATATATACTTTTTTTTCGAATATTGGCACGTTATTATAGTGAATTGTACATATTTATGGAATTACGATACATTTTACAGTGTTATAGCATTATGATGAATTCTACGTAATTTTGGCGTATAGACAAGAAAAGACAAGAAAAGAAGCGACGAAAGAGAATAGGAAGAATGTGAAGAGAATGATATCAATGATGATAGATAAAGGAAAATATATAATGAAATTAATCTTTATCAGGAATAGACAGAATAAGAAATAAAAACGGCGAAAAAAGAATAGTGAGTAAGATGTGAAATATAAACAAATAAACAGATAAACAGACAGATAAAACCAAACAGTTAAACAAGCATATGACAAAATAAAGAAGAAAAACAAGACAAAACAGACCAGACAAAACAACAAAAACAAAAGAAACAGACGAATAAAGAGTCAAGAAAACGGAGAGTAAGAGAAAGGCTGATAAATGAAAGGACACAGCGTTTTTGGAGGATAGGAGCGTCGAGGCGTGTTAACTGAGATCAACTTCTTTGTCTCGCTACTAGGTTCAGCTCATATTGTTACCCTCACTACTGTCCTTTCTTAAGACATTGTCTGCCTTAATTGAAATGCTGGGGTACTGGACACGCACACACGTCAACGGGCATACGTACTTGCGTGTATACATCTACGTGTACACGGAAAGAGACGCACGCACACATACACACGTATATATTCGTGTACAAGGAAAGAGACACACACGTACATACACACCTACGCACGTATATATATGTGCACACGTATTTAGACGCACACACACGTGCGCACAATTACACACACACACACACACACACACACACACACACACACATACACACACACACACACACACACACACACACACACAGATACGTGTATGTACTTGCATGTGTATATGTGTGAATAGCTTAATCTTCACATTTTTCAAAACGAATGGATATATATATATATAAACAGAAGCAACAAAAACAAAACAACCTAAATACCACACAAAAGGGGGATCCAGAGACAAAATTTCCCCCTCCCCCCCACCCCCTCCTCTCCCCCAGGCCCCTGAGAGACCTTCATCCGGGGATTTATTAGCGAGAGCTCACGAGTGAAACTTACAAGGAACACAAACGTCTTTATGATCCTACAGCCATCTGTCTTAAGCCACTCTCCCCTCCCTCTCTCTCTCTCTCTCTCTCTCTTTTGCCTCTCCCCCCTACTTCTCCCTTCTCTCTCTCCTCTCCTACCCTTTTCTCTTTCCCCCTCTTATCTCTCTTCTCTCTCTTCTCCTCTCTTCTGCTTCTTCTTCTTCTTCTCTTTCGACCATTTCCTCCCCTTTTCTCTCTCCTCCTCGTCTTCTCTTTTCCATCTCCCGTCCTCCCCTCTTCATCATCTCCCCTTCTCCTTCCTTCTCCCTCTCTTGTCTCCCCTTTCTCTCTCTTCCCTAATACACCCTTTCCTCTTTCCCTTCCCCTCCCCTCTTCTCCCTCTCTCTCCCCTCTGTTACCTTTTTCCTTCTCCCATAATGGGTTCTTTTTATTTAAGTTTTCATTGTTATTTCTTATGTTTTTTTATTGTCTTTATGCTTACAATCTCTACGTTTATTTTTCTTCTCATCAATAATATAACTAATACCATCTTTGACATTATCGTTGTTATCAATATTATTGTTATCGTTGTATTATAATTTATTTTAGCATCATAGCTATCATCAAGACTTCTATCAAGACTGCTATCATCAAGACTTCATTACATCATTGTTATCAATATCATAATCATTTCACTCTCTCTCTCTCATTATTTTTTTTATTGAGGAGTACAGTGTCAACATAAAACATTGAAACAAAGGTATTTGCAATAATGCCACGAGAATTTGCATCGAAACACTAACAACAATAGCAGCAACGACAGATGTATTGGTTGCATTACCTGCAATTCTCTTTATGGAAGTGAAACGTGAAGGTTCGTTCCATAGACTTTCACCGGGAGCTTATCTTAAACCACATGGAAAAAGGCTTTGGAGATTAAAGGGTTGAGTATTGCACGAGAAAGTGAAAGACAGAGAGAGAGAGAGAGAGAGAGAGAGAGAGAGAGAGAGAGAGAGAGAGAGAGAGAAAGAGAGAGAGAACGAGAAAAAGAGAGAGCAAGAGAGAGAGAACGATAGAGAGAGAAACAGAGAGAGAGAGAGAGAGAGAGAGAGAGAGAGCAACTGACATAAAACGGAAATAAAATAAACAAGGAAAGAGTTGTCACAGAACAGGGATGAAATTTACCAAATACTGTCTGTCAGAAGTTCATGTATTCCCCCGTTGATTACATTAAGCATAGAAAAAACACGCTCTACAGTATGTAACCGTAATGTAGAGGCCCTTTTTTTGTTTTTGTTTTTATGGGAGGAAATAAAAGTTAATAAAAATTTTAACAACAACATTTGGAACAAGTTAAGCGAAAGAAAAATGGCCAGATGACATCGCTATAGATGAGGAGGGAAGAGTGAGGATGGGAGATAAAATAATGATAATGTGAAGGGGAAAGAAAGAGAGAGAGAGAGAGAGAGAGAGAGAGAGAGAGAGAGAGAGAGAGAGAGAGAGAGAGAGAGAGAGAGAGAGAGAGAGAGAGAGAGAGATGAGAAAGAGAGAGAGAAAAAAAAAAGAGAGAGAGAGAGAGATTGCGAGAGAGGGTGAGAGAGAGAGAGGGGAGGAAAGAGAAATATGCAACAATCGATCCCTGTGATATAATTTTGTCTCCTCATTAATATGCATATTTCTCTAAAACTCTTTTTTCCTCCGGAAATGACCGTTGTTATCTTACATTTTGTATTCTCTCTCTCTCTCTCTCTCTCTCTCTCTCTCTCTATCTCTCTCTCTCTCTCTCTCTCTCTCTCTCTTCCTCTTTCTCTCTCCTCCCCTCCTTTCTCTTCCTTTCTCTCTCTCTCTCTCTCTCTCTCTCTCTCTCTCTCTCTCCTTCACATTAAAATTATTGTTTTGAATGACCTTCCTTGTCCCCTTTCTGTTTCTCACTTTCATCCTCTCCCGATCCCTTACTTCCTCCCCTCCTTCACCTTATCTCTACTCCCCCTCTCCCCCTACTCCCACCCCCCCTCTCCCCTCATCCCACTCCCCTTACACCCTCCCCCTTACTCTCACTCACTCCCCTTACTCTCTCTCAATCACCTACACGTGTCCTGTGATTACTTAACCGGAGTGTTTCTCTCGTCAGGAGTTCGTTTTACTCTGAAGACCCGACGGCGAAATTTCCTCTTTGTGTTTATTCGTGTGTAAAAAAGAATCACCGAGAGGAGGGAGAGGGGGAGGTGGAAGGGAGGGAGGAGGAGGAGAAGGGGGAAGGTGGGGAGGGGAGTGGGAAGGGTGGGAGGGGGGTGGGGGAAGGGGAAAGAGGAGGGGGGATGGTAGGGAGGGAGGGGTAGGAGGAGAGGGAGAAGGTATAGGATATGTAGGAGGGTAGGGGAGAGGGTTACCTAAAAGGTACCACCGGCACTCTCCGTGGAAAGGACCTGGGGACCCTACCACGTACTCACTCCAAGAGCATCACAACATGAAAACTACAATTAAGTATCATGCTGTGACCATGGCGGCTCAGACATGAACCTACCGTTAAAAGAAGAAGGGGAGAGGGTATGGAGTCTAAAAGAGGGGTGTGGGGAGAGTATGGAGGAGGAGGGGTAGGGGGAGGAGTGGAGAAGAGGAGGAGGGGTATGAGGTCGAAAAGAGGGGTTGGGGGAGGGCGAAGAGGCTATAAGGGGGAGGGGGTAGGGGAGGGAATATGGAACTTAGCCACTGGGTGGGTAAGTCAGTCACAGGTCAGTGCCGGTCCTAAGCCCGGGTAAATAGAGAGGGTTGGCGTCAGGAAGGGCATCCGGTCATTAAAAAATATCTACCAGAGCCTGATCATCGCGACTCCATATAAGAATGAGTCAAAGAAAAAGAAGGGGGGGGGTATATAGGGTAGGGATTCTATAGGAGGGGGGGGGGTATTTATTTCATAGAGGTGGTGGGTAGGGAGAGGAAGGGAAGGAGAGGGGGGGAGGGGGTTAATTTTATTAGCTATTCTCTTCCCTGTTTGTTTTATTTCCCCTTTATCTTCATTTATTATTTATTTATTTATTACTATTATTATCATTTTTCAATTTCACTCAAATTCTTTTGTCTCCTTTGTTTATTTTGCTGCATTTTCTTCCCCGTTTCTTCGTCTCGATATGCTCTGTATTTTGTTCTTTGTATCTTTCTTTCTCTCTTCCATTCCTCTTTTTTATCTCCGATTTCTTTCACCTCTTTTTTGTTCTTGATTCGTACTTTCTGCCAATTTTATTTTCTTTTATTTTCCTTCAGACTCTTTATTCCATATTTTGCCTCGTTTCCTCTGCTTCTTATTTAGTTCAACTATTTATTTATTTATTCATTTATTCATTTTAATACCACCATTCTTTTCTTTTCTTCTCCTCTTTATTCCACATTCGCCCTTCTTGTTAACTTTTTTATCCTCGTTGCCTTCTCCATTTTTCTTCCTTCTCCTTCATTCTTCCTTCGTTTTTATTCCTCTTCTCTCCTCTTTCTTTCCGCCTTTTGCTCCCCTGTTTCATTGTTTCATTCTTCCTTCGTTTTATTATTATTATTATTATTATCATTATTATTATTATTATTATTATTATTATTATTATTATTATTCATCTTCCCTCTTCTTTTTTTTCTTCTTTTTAGCACCCCTTTCTTCATTGTTTCCTTTGTGTCTATTATTTCGTGTCCTTCCTCCTTTCCCCCTCCTCTTATTCTCTTTTCCTTCTCCTCTTCCCTTGTATGTTTTCCTCTTCCTTTTCCTTCGTTATTTCCATCTCATTTCCTCCTCCTCTTCCGCCTCCTCCTCTTCTTCCTCCTTCATCATTTTCCTCATCTCATTTCTTCCTCCTCTTCTCTCCTCGTCTCTTCTTCTCCCATTCTTCTTTCATCATTTCCTCGATTTAATTTCCCCTCCTTTTCCTTCGTCCTTTCATACTCATCTTCCTCCTTCGTCATTTCCTCCTCCTCCTCCTCCTCCTCTTCCTCTTCCTCCTTCTCCTCCTCCTTTATCGCTTCCTCTTCCTCCTCCTCCTACTTCATCATTTCCTCTTCTTCCTCCTCCTGCTCCTCCTTCCCCCATTTCCTTCTCCTCCTCCTCCTCTTCCTGCATCATTTCCTTCATCTCATCATAATT
>NC_051411.1:39608537-39613537 GCF_015228065.2 Penaeus monodon
AAAAATGAAACTAGTAAAAACAAACAACACAGAATAAAAGGCAGAATAGCGAAGAGAAATAGATTGAAAACACACACACATAAAAGGGGTTAAAGAGAGAAAGCAACCACACAAAAACTGAAAAACGAAAGAAAAGAAAAGGTAAAGGAGGGAGAGAAAGAGGGATAAGAAAACGAATAGGAAAAAGTGAGAGAGAAAAGGAAAAAAAAAAGAAAAAAAGTTGAGGAAGAGGGAGAGGAACAGTAAGAAGAATAAGAAGATGAAGAAATATAACTAGAGGGAAAGAAGAGAAAGAAAAGAAGAGAAAGAGGAAGAGAAGAGCATCAAACTAGAAACAGACGTTAAGCACACGGCACGCAGGATCAGCCCTTAAGCCCATCCCTATTGAAAACCTTGACGAATGTACCACAGAGAAGGACCACGGAAGGAGATTATTACAGCACGGCCATTGTCTGTGAGGGTGGGATCCTGTGTTGTGAGGAAGGCGTGCTAAGTGATGGTTGTGGTGGCTTTTAAATGAGAATAAAGGAGAAGAGAGAAAGGGAAGGATGGGAGGGAGGAAACAAGAAAAAGGGAAGGAAGGAGGGATGAAAAGAGGGAGAGAGAGAGGGGGGGAAATAAGAGGGAGAGGGAAGGAGGGAGGGAGAAACAGAGGGAAAGGGAAGGAGATAGGAGAATATATATATATATATATATATATATATATATATATATATATATATATATATATATATAGAGAGAGAGAGAGAGAGAGAGAGAGAGAGAGAGAGAGAGAGAGAGAGAGAGAGAGAGAGAGAGAGAGAGAGAGAAGGATGGAAGGGAAAATAACAGGGAGAGGGAAGGAGGAAGGGAGGAAGAGAGAGAAAGGGAAGGAGAGAGAGAGAAAGAGAGGGGGGGAGGGGAGGAATAAGAGGGGAGAGGGAGGAAGACTGGAAAGGGAAGGATCGAGGGAGGAAGAAGGAATGCGAGAGGGGAGAATGAGTAAATATAAGACTTATTTTTGTGTCTGTCTGTCCATTAGTCTATCACCAATAAAGGATACATATGACAATGGACAGCCTTCAGTTATAACAAAACAAAGCGAAACGGGCAAAACAACAATAATAAAGCCCCCCCCCCCCCTTCCGCTTCCAAAAAGAATAGAGTCAAGAAAAAAACGGCAATACACATATATCAAACATTTTATCACCTCCGCTTTGCTGACTCTTAAAAGTTGTTTATTTGAATTCTATATTGTACATAGAGAGAGAGAGAGAGAGAGAGAGAGAGAGAGAGAGAGAGAGAGAGAGAGAGAGAGAGAGAGAGAGAGAGAGAGAGAGACCAAGAGCAATAGAGAGTAAGAGAGAAAATGAGAAAGAGAAAAAAAACAAGAGAGAGACCCCGTGAGAAAGAGAAACCCAAAGAGAAAGAAAGAAAAAGATAGGAAAAGAACACACCCACACCATGAACAAAAGCAGTGGACGAACCAGGTAGTGAACCAAGCTCGACCAGCAAAGTACTTACATCATCCAAAGCAAACTGTGAAAACCTCGTGATATGTGTGGACCGGGAATTACCCTTCGGTCAACATGGACCGGTCCGGATAAATCGCCACGCCGGATAACCGAGTGTTCGTTGAGTGGGAGATGCTATCGTTTTATCGCTCGAGAGAGGAGAGAACTCGGGTGCAGAGCAAACAGGCGAGACGTGGGAATATGCGGACGATGTGTGCTTTTTGATTGCATCATTATTCCCATGTGGTGTGTGCGTTTGTACATATTACGCATGTGTGTGTGTATATATATTCAATATAATAATAATAATAATAATAATAATAATAATAATAATAATGATAATGATAATAATAATAATTATAATAATAATAATAATAATAATTATAATAATAATAATAATATAACAATAAGGATAATAATGAGAAAAAGAACGATAATAATGATACTATGATCAACGATGCTAATAAGAACAAAGTAATGGCACATAGCTACCCAGTACTACTCCAGACCATCAGAGTTAATGATACCAATCAGTTACCGAGGAGAACCATCTTCATTTCCTTCGCTTGAGATCCACATTAATCCTATCGTACCAAAATCGCTGTTTAAATCTCATCAAATCTCCTTCTCCCTTACTTCTTATTCTCCCTTTCCCTTACCTCTTAAACTCCCTGTTTTCCATAATCTCTTTCTACTTCTCCTTCTTCTCCTCCTTCTTTATTCCCTTACCTTCTAGCTCCCCTTATTCTCTTACCCACATCCCTTTTCCTGCTTATTCCATTGCTCTCCTCTTTCCCTTCCCTTACCCTCCCTTCTCTGTCCCTTCTCCTATTCCCCCCTATTACCGTCCTGATCCTTACCCTCTATACTCTCCTATCTTCTCTTTATTCCCTTTCCCCCTGTCCCTCCCACACCTAATAGCTCACAGAAGCCTCTGCTTGTGTCAGGGTACGCCCATACAGACAATACACCGCCTTGCAATACAATGGTTGCAAGCCGCCGATTGCAATATTCCCCCCACAATGATAACTCCTCTCGGTGACGTAAGCAGTATGCCAACTCAGTCGACCATTTTGGATTCGCTATTCACAGAAGGAGGGGATCCGCTATTCACAAAAGCCCTTCCCCCTAATTTGCAAATGGTACAGGAGACTCAAAATGCACTAAGCTCATTCATGCTGGTTGTATAGTTCATTGTGTCATATTCCCGTTTTCTTTTAAGTCTTTCTGTCTTTCCGTCTCTCCGTTTTCTTTTTTACTCCCCCTCTTTTCTCCTGCCTCTTCGTCGTGGAATTTCTGTGTCTCTTAAGTTTGTAAATAAGTCGTTTGTCATATCTTCTTTTCCTCTCTGGTGATGTGGATGTCAGGATATAAACAATGGACAATTCATTCTTCAAAAAGACAAAAAGGAAAACGAGAGGAGAGAGAGAGAGAGAGAGAGAGAGAGAGAGAGAGAGAGAGAGAGAGAGAGAGAGAGAGAGAGAGAGAGAGAGAGAGAGAGAGAGAGAGAGAGAGAAATGGAAAGAGAGAGAGAGTGAGAGTGAGAGAGAGAGAGAGAAATGGAAAGAGAGAGAGACACGAAAAATACTAGCCATCATATTTTTTTTCTTTCTCCTTTTTTTTTTTTTTTTTTTTTTTACAAAGCTTAACACACTGGAAGGAAATGACTATCGCTCTCGGTGCATATTTATCACAAGGACTTTCTCAGTATGGTCAGAGCCACGAGTCTAAATATAATGTTCCCCACAAAAACTGTTTCTCTCTGCCTTGCTCTTTTTTCTTATGTCGAGCGAGTGGCGTTATGTCAGCTCCGTGTGGTATGTAACAGGAATCTCGAGGAAGTATGTCCGTTGTTGGATACATTACTGAAGTGGGGGAAGTTTGTCTGCTTTTATTTTTCTTTTCTTTTCCGGTCCTCTCTGGGGTTTTCTTGGGGGAGGGGGGGGAGTGCGTGATGGGTTTGTTTGTTTTTTTTATTGCTTTTCCTTTCTTCCTGTCTCTCTCTCTCTCTCTCGCTCTCTCTCTCTCTCTCTCTCTCTCTCTCTCTCTCTCTCTCTCTCTCTCTCTCTCTCTCTCTCTCTTTTGTCTCTTTCTTTCTTTCATATCTTGTTTCTTTATTCATGTGTGTGTGTGTGTGTGTGTGTGTGTTTGCCTCTCTCTATCTATCTATCTATCTATCTATCTCTTCCCTCTCTCCCTCTCTCCTTCCCTTCCTCCCTTCTTCCCCCCTTCCCTTCCCCCCCTCTCTCCCTTCTTTCCTCCCTCCATACCCTCCTCCCTCTCTCCAAATGAGAAAAGGAGGAGGGAAGGAATGAGGACAAGGGTGGGGGGGGGGAAGAAGGAATTACACAGCAAACATTCCTCTCTTAATGAAGACTTGTTGGCATGTCTCCGAAGCAATTCATGGTTATATAGCACGCAACGCATTTTACGTACAGCCGGAAGTACTATATATAGCACTTCCTTGTACCTAAATATAGAAACAGAAGTTAATCTATACTCAGACCAAGTACATTAGCTGACGCAGTATCGACACGCACATTTCCTGACATTTTCAAGGAGACATTGTATATACAGGTATGTTGTGCATCATCCTGATATGGATTGGTTTGCCAAGGAACTTACTTTATACATATATGTGTCATTTTAAAAGTATAACACATAATGTGAGTATTATGATGCGGACATGATAAAAAAAGAATAATAAAAGTGGTTTGATAGGTAAGCAGTAATCACTACAAGCAAAATATACGAAACACATGATATTTACATTCCTAGTTATATATATATACATATATATATATATATATATATATATATATATATATATATATATATATATATATATATATATATATATATATATGTATGTATGTATGTATGTATATATATACTTTTCTTCATCATTATCATCAACATTATGATCATTACCATTATCATCATTATCATTGTCATTACTATTATCATGATTATTATTGTTGTTGTTGTTGAAGTTAAGTTCATTACTGGCATTATTATTAATACCATTATTGTTGTTGTTGTAATAAAACTGGAAAAGACTATTTTTAAGACTAGATATATATCCTAGTTTTGGAAACCACTTTATCAGTCAATCTGCCTATCTTTCCAGAACAGTCATCTATATCTCTATTCATTCATCAAAATATGTATATCCGTATTTATTCATATGTTTTTTTTATGTCTATATATTCATCTGTTAATTTATCTGTCTATCAATCTGTGTATCTGTCTACTCTCTATCAATCTATATATCAATCAATCTATCTATCTATCTGCCCATCCTCTATCTATCTGTCTGTCAATCTCACTATCTATCTATCTATCAATCTATATATCTATCTATCAATCTATCAATCTACCTATCTATCTATCTATCTATATATCTATATATCTATCTATCTATCAGCCTATCAATCTATCAATCTACCTATCTGTCTATCTATCCATCTATTAATCTACCAATCTATCTATCTATCCATCTATCAA
>NC_051411.1:39624180-39626750 GCF_015228065.2 Penaeus monodon
AAATATACACACACACACATACAAATGCGTGCGTGCGTGCTGTGTGGTGTGTGGTGAGTTGTGTGTGGTGTGGTGTGTTGTGTGTGGTTTTGTGTGTGTGTGTGTGTGGTGTTGGGGGTGTATGTGTGTGTGTGTGTTGGGGAGTGTGTGATTTATATACCATATATATACACAACATATATACAACATTCATACATAGCGTGTGTGTGTGTTTTTTGTGTGTGTGTTTTTGTGTGTGTGTGTGGTTGTGTTGTGGGGCTGTGTGATGTGTGTGGTTTGTCTTGTGTGTATACATAAAACTTATATTTATATATATATAATATATATATATATTATATATTATATAATAATATATATAAATTTTTGTATGTATGTATAATATATGTATTATATTTTTTTTATAATAATTATATATTTTTTTTAATAAAATAATTTATATTTTTTTTATATCTATTAAAAATTTTCAAATTATACAACATAGTCTACACACACCCCCCACCAACACACACACCACATACACACGACTAAAACAAACAAAAAAACACACACCAAATATTAATTTATATATAAATTATATATATTATTTTATATATTATATATATTATTAAAATTATATTATTATTTAATATTTTTTTAATGTTTTTTTTATTAATATATATATAAATATTATATTTTCATTTTATTTTGTTTATAATATCCCCTTTATTTTTATTTTATATTTTTCTATAATATTTTTTTTTATATATAATTATATTTTAAAAATTTTTTTCCCCCTAAATTATATTATTTAATTTTATTTTTTTTTTTTTTTAATTTTTTTTTTATTTTCCTTTTCCCTTTTTATTTTTTATTTTTGTTTTTTTTATTTTTTTTTCTTTTTTTTTATTCTTTTTTTTTTTTTTTTATTCCCTGCCCCCCGAAAACCATTAAAAAAAAAAATCCTGCCCCCCCTGGAACCCCCCCTTCGCCCAAAACAACCCATACGTATCCCTCTTAACCTCTTAAAGAGCTGGCCATCAAAAAAAACAAAAAAAAAAAAAAAAAAAAAAAAAAAAAGTTTTTAAATTATTTGCTAATTACCATACCTTAATGAATGCGATAATGGCACCTGCTGCTTCCGGCACAAATTCTAGACCAACAAAAAGCTTCCGCGTTTATTCTTAATGGTGTTTTATTTTTATTTAAAGGCAGGAGATAATAATGAGTCTGTCCCTGAATTGCGGCCGAAAATGGCTTTATAGCAGGTTCCATTGTGGCTATTAAAGTTGTGAATCACTTTGGTGCCGGAAGGAGATATAATAAACTTGCAAGGGTGTTTTCTTTATTGCATTTTCTCTATCTTTTAATGTTGTTTTCGTTTGTTTTGTTTTTTTGGGGGGAGGGAGTGGGGGAGGGTTATGTGTGCAGGAGGTAGGGGGAGGGATTTGGGGTGTTTTTTGGTTTTGCATGAGGGTGGATCTTCGTGGGGTTGAAGTTTACTCTATCTATCTATCTATCTATCTATCTATCTTTCTGTCTGTCTGTCTGTCTGTCTATCTATCTGTCCATCTATCTATCTCGCTTTCACTCTCTCTTCCCCCCTTTCTCTCTCTCTATCTATCTCTCTCTATCTCTCTCTCTCTCTCTCTCTCTCTCTCTCTCTTCTCTCCTCTCCTCTCCTTCTCTCTCTCTCTCTCTCTCTCATCTCATCTCTTCCCCCCTCTTCCTTTCTCTCTCCCCCCTCCCCTTCCCCCCTCCCCCTTCCCCCCCCACCACCCACCCCTCCACCCCCTCCCCCCCACCCCCCCCGACCTCCCCCCCCTCCCCCACACACCAAAAACAACCCCAAAAAAAAACCATTACCACCCCAAAACCCAACCACACCCCCAACGGGGGGTAACCCCTTCAACCCCCCCACACTTACACTTATAACATAAAAAATTCAGAAAGCCCCCCTTTTACCTTTTTCTGTTTCCCTTTTTTTCTCCCCCTTCTATTTCCCTTTCTTTGGGGTTCTCGCTTCGGATGCTTTTTCCTTTTTTTTTTTTTTTTCTTTTTCCATTTCCTTTCTTTTTTTTGTTTTTTATTATTTTTTTTAAATTTTTTTTTTTTTTTTTAAATTTTTTTTTTTTTAATTTTATTAAATATATATATATATATATAATATTATATTAATATATGTTATAATATATTAAATATTTATATATTTTAATTATATATATATAATATATAAATATATTTTAAAATATATTATAATAATAAGTGTTATATATAATTTTTTATATAAAATATTTTTTATAAATTATATAATATATAAAAATATAATTATATAATGTAAAAATAAAAAAATTTCTATAACTCTTATAATTGTGTAATTTGATATTGGATATGATATAGAGATTTGAAATATATTAATTTTAAAAAAAAATTTTTTTATTTCTCCCTTTTTTTTTTTTTTTTTTTTTTTTTTTTAAATTTTTCCCTTTCCTCCTCCTCCTCCCCTTTTTTCTCTTTTTCTTTTTCTTTCTTCCTTCCCCCCCCTCAATTCCCCCCTCCCCTCTGCGTATTTTCCCCCTTTTTAAACCTTTTTC
>NC_051411.1:39626850-39636850 GCF_015228065.2 Penaeus monodon
TCTCTCTCTCTCCCCTCTTCTCTCTCTCTCCCTCTCTCCTCTCTCCCCTTCCCTCTCATCTTCTCCTCCTCTCTCTCTCTCCCTTCTCCTCCCCCCACTTCTCCCTCCCCCACTTCCCCTCCCCTTTCCCCTTTCCCTCTATTCCATCATCCTACCCACTCTATTCTCCCTCAACGTTCCCCATTTCGCCCCACCCTCTTCTCGCCCCCCCCCCCTTTCCCCATCCCGCTAAAACGCTTCAACCTCAATACACGAAGAATTCTTACCTCCCCCCCTCTTATCCCCCCCCGCCTCCCTCCCTTTAAGGCCTCTCCACCGCAAAAGCTCCCCTTTACAAAAAAAAAAAAAAATACCTTCTCAGTTTCCATTCCCCACCTTCTCTCTCCCTCTCTCTTTCTCTCTCTCTCTCTCTCTCTCTCTCTCTCTCTCTCTCTCTCTCTCTCTCTCTTTTCCTCTCTTTTTCTCTCTTCCCTCTTCTCTCTCCCCTCTCTTTTCTTCTCTCTTTTCCTTTCTCCCTTCCCACCTCCCCGCCCCCTCCCTCTCACCCTCTCCCCCTCTCTCCCTCTCTCCCCATCTCTCTCACCTCCCCTTCACCCTAACCCCTTCTCACTCCCCCTCCCCCTCTCCCTTACCACCTCCCCTCACTCTCTCTCCCTCAGCCTGATCCCTTCTCCCTTACTCTCCCCCATCCCCACCACCCCTCCCCCAATCTCAACCACCCTTAAACTCAACCACAAAAAGAATCCCTCCTCCGCACACAGACACACAAACACACACACACACACACACACACACACACACACACACACACACACACACACACACACACACAAACACGCACGCACACACACACACACACACACACACACACTCACACACACACTTCGATCAGACCTTCTATTCACAGACTCTCTCAATTTAACCAGGATTTGACGGGTGACTACGTTAACTCAATATAAATGCCCGGTGCATCTGGGCATAACCCGTTTCCCTCTTCTAAGGCCGAGGGAGGCTGCCTGATTACTCCCTTTTTTTAATGGTATATCGATTTTTTTCCCCAAGGGGGGTTGGGGAGGGGGAGTGGAAGGAGAGGGTAGAGGGTAGGGTGTGGAGGGGGAGTGGAGGGAGGGGGTAGGGGGTAGAGAGGGGGGGATTAAGAGACCATTGCGGTGGGGCGGAAGAGAGAATAATTCTGTACGATTTCTAACTGTACTTTATTATTTTTTTAAATCATTATCATTATCATCATTTTTAGCACTCTTGTAATTGTTATTGTTATTGCAATCATTATCATCATCATCATTAGTTGTAGTGGTAATAGTAGTATCATTATTGCTACTCTTATCACATAGAGTTATTTTCGTAAAATATAATAATACATCTAAAATTATTCTCCCCTTTCCTCCCTCTCCCTCTCTCTCGTTTTCTCTTCCCCTTCTCTCCTTGTCCCTCCCCCTCTTCTCTCACTCTCCGGGCGTGTACCAATGGAGCATCTCCCTACCTCTCCCTCCCTCTTTTCCTTCCCTCTCCCTCCATCTCATTCCCTCTTCTCCTCTCCTCCTCCATTTCTCTCTTCTCCCCCTCCCTTTCTAACTCCCTCCCTCCCCCTTCCCCAACCCACTCTCTCCCTCTCTCTTCTTTTCTCCCTCTCCCTCCCTCCTCCCCAACACACACTCTCCCTCTCCCTCCCTCCTCCCCAACACACTCCCTCCCTCTCGCTCTTTCTCCCTCCCTCTCCTTCCTTCTTCCCTTTCTCTCCCTCTCCCTCTCCCTCCCCCTTCACTCTCCGGGCGTGCGCCAATGGAGCATCTTGAAAATTGTGTTAAAGTTGGTAGGCTATGAGAGAGAAGGCTCAACCACCGCCTGTATGTTTGTGTCACTGTGTCTCTGTGTCAGGTGTATTCCTTGTTATTATTGTCTCTGTGTTTTTGTTTCACTTTGTGTATTTTTATCTCGGTGTGTTTATGTTTGTTTTCGCTTTTTTGTTTTGTTTTTTTTATGGGGATGTTATTGTGTCTGTTTTTTGTTGTTATTGTTGTTGAAATTTTCTTTGTGTTTTTTGTTGTCAATGTGTATTTTTATGTGTTTTTGTGTGTGTGTTTTTTCGTAGGGATGTTAGTGTCAGGTGTTTTTTTGTTGTTATTGTCTTTGTTTTTTATCAGGGCGTATGTGTGTATGTGTGTGTGTGTGTTTTGTAACAGTGTTACTGTGCCTCTGTGTCAGAATGTGTTTGTTTTACTGTGACAGTGTACTTGAATTAGTGAGTCATTCTGTCAGTGTGTCGGTGCGTCTTTGTCTTTGTTGTCGTGCGTATGGTCGTGTTTGTTGTTGTGTGACTGAGGCGTTGATTGGATTGTGCTTGCCAAGGACAGGAAATGTGTATGAATATGAAGCAAATGTTGTGATCACGTTTATAACCCGGACAAATATTATACAAGAACGATCTCCAGAGTATGTATGTGTGTATCTTTCCACACACACACACATACTCACACACATACACACACACACACACACACACACACACACACACACACACACACACACACACACACACACACATAAGCATATGTGTATGTACCTTTTGTTATTCTCACTACATCTTGTTTATTCATGGAAAATTATGGAAATCTCAAATCTCAAAGAAATTTCATCCATTTTATTCTTCTTATAAAAAACCACCATGTTACTATCATGTTAAAATTAAAACTTTTAAAAATTTTTTTTGTAGTTCACTTATACCGTCATTTGTTCATCGAGAAAACTTTAAAAATAGATTCATCGACTGTAATATTGCCTTTATTACAATCCTCGCTGGGCAGACTCTCTCGCTGGCCTCTGGTTTATTGCTGAAGGAACACTCAAACCTTTGGGGGCATAGATTTTTATTTGTGATTTTTGGGAGGGTTTATTTCTTGGCTGGTATAATATTGGGGGATTTTTTTTAGCTTTGTTCTCTGTCTGTCTGTCTGGATGTCTGGATGTTTGTCTCTCTTTCTCTCTCTCTCTTTCTCTCTCTCTTTCTCTCCTCTTCTCCTTATACACACGTACATCATTAATAATAACACACACACAACCAAAAAACAACACAACACCACACACCACATAATATATATATATATATATATAAATATATTATATATATTATATATTATATATATAGTAGTAGTAGATAGATAATAGTAGATAGAATACAATTTAAAATATATATAATTATATAAAAATATATTTTTTTTATATATTAATTATATTAATTATATGTTATTATTTATATATTTTAAAATAATAGATTATATATATATTTATATTATATATTTTATATTTTTGTTGTATTTTTTTTTTATTTATTTTTTATTTTGTGGGTGTGGGTGTGTGTGTGGTGGTGTGTGTGTGTGTGGTGTTGTTGTGTTGGGTGTGTGTTGTGTGTGGGCTGGTGTGCGTGTTGTGTGGTGTGTTGTGTGTGTGTCACAAAGGGGTTCTTTTTTCCTCACGCACGAACCTTGTTATAAACTTTTCGTCTAACAGGACCGAAACGTTTACACAAACAGACACCTTCCCACACCTTAGTTAACGCACACACGGTTATTCTGTTCTCATGTAACGACCTTACCCATTTTGGTTAGTCTTTGCAAAGATAAATACATCATAAAGGGAAAGTTTTTTCCGTCAAATTTAGCATGTTTTAAAATCATTCTTAAGGGTATAGAGGGTTATATTTGTCTGGAAAAGTGAGACGGGGGGCTGGGGTGAAAGGCAAAAGGGTGCCTAAGACAACAGCTGTGTGTTTTTCATGTCTGAATTTGCATAACCATCTTTCTCGTTCATTATACACACCACACGACGCCACAAACGCATTCAGAAAGATATAGCATACATATATCTTTCAAAAATGGTGTATCATATTTCATAAATCTATTTCTCTCTCTCTCTCTATCTATCTATCTATCTATCTATCTCTCTCTCTCTCTCTCTCTCTCTCTTCTCTCTCTCCTCCGACTCCTCTCGGCCCCTCTCTCCATCTTCTCTCTCTCTCTCTCTCTCTCTCTCTCTCTCTCTCTATATATGTATATATATATATATATTATATATATATCTATATATATATGTTATCTATATATATAATAATTTCATATAATATATATATATATATATATCAGTTGTATATATATCTACATATATGCATGTAAGTGTGTGTGTAGTGTATGTTATATATATATATTATTAGTATATATGTATAGATTATCTCTATATTCTCTTATAAATATATATCTTCGATCTATATATCTCTGTATGTATATAATGTGTTACCCTCATATAATCCCATACCTACGCTCATATATCTATCTTCTAATCTATCTCTATCTCTCTATCTCTATATATTCTATATCTATCTCTCTTCTATATCTCTCTCTCTCTCTCTCTATCCACACCCCCCCACATACAGGCTCTGTGTATGCTTATATATATATATCTATCTATCTATATTATATCGTATATCTATCTCGACTATTATCTATCTATATATCTACTATATTATATATCTCTATAGATAGATCTAGAATACCTATATTCTGTCTACTCTCTCCTATATCTCTCTTCATTCTCATTATATCTATCTATATCTCTCTAATCTCATCTCTATAGGGAGCCTCCCATCTATACATATCGTCAATCTAATAGTCTATCTATCTCTCTATCTATATCGCTCTATATCTTCTCTATCTCTATTCTCTCTCTATCATCTCTCTCTCTCTATCACGTCTTCTCCTCTCTCTCTCTCTCTCTCTCTCTATCTCTATCTCGCTCTATTCTCTTATCTCCTCTCTCCCTCCCTATATATCTCTTCGCCTACTATCTCTCTCATCTTCTCTCTCACCTCTTCCCCTCGCTCTCTCTGGATATTCGCTCCTCTATCTCTCTCTCTCTCTCTCTCTCTCTCTCTCTCTCTCTCTCTTCTTCTCTTCTCTCTCCTTCTCTCTGTCTCTACTCTCTTCTCTCTCTCTCTCTCTCTTATCTCTCTCTCGTCTCTATCTATCTCTCTCTCTCCCTCCCTCTCTCCTCTCTTCTCTCTCATTCTCATTCTCTCTCTCTCTCTCTCTATCTCTCTCTCTCTCTCTATTCTATCTATATATATATATTATCTATCTATCTATATATAATACTCATACATAGCTGGCAGCGGTGTGTGTATGTATATAATATATCTATCTATCATATTCGATATCTATATAATAATATATATGATATATCTATATATCTATATACTCATACTATATATAAATACATATATTATATTATACCTCGATATCTATTCTCTATCTCATCTATACTCTATCTCTTCATCTATCTGTATACTCTCTATATCTTACTCTATCTCTGTCTCTCTCTCGCTCTCTAGCACTTCCGAATCTACTCTTCTATCTCTCTCTCTCTCTCTCTCTCCTCTCTCTATCTTCTATTTCTGTCTGCCTCACCCTACTCCCCCCACCCCACCCCCCCCCCCCCCACCCCCCCCCCACCCACCACCCCCCCCCCACCCCCCACCTATCTACCTCTCTCATATATCTCTTCTATCTCTCTCTCTATCTCTCTCGCTCTCTCTCTCTCTCTCTTCTCTCTCTCTGTCCATCTCTCTCTCTCTCCTCTACTAATCTCTCTTCTATCTTCTCTGCCTTACTCGCTCCTCGTTGTGTGTGTGTAGTGTGTGTGTGTGTGTGTGTGTGTGTGTGTGTGTGTAGTGTGTGTTGTGTGTGTGTGTGGGTTGTGTGTGTCTTTATCTCTCCTCTCTATCTCTCATCTCTCTCTAAAAAAAAAAAAATTTTTTTTTTTTTTTTTTTTTTTTTAAAAAAAATATTTTTTTTTTTTTTTTTTTTTTTTTTTTTTTTTTTTTTTTTAAAATTTAAAAAAATTTTTTTATTTTTTAATTTTTTTTTTGTCCTTACTTTTTTTTATTTTTTCTATTATTTTTTTTTTTGTTTTTTTTTATTTATTATATATTTTATATTTTATTATTATATTTTTAATATCATAATAGCTGGGGTGTGTGTATGTATATATATATTATTATATATTATTTATATAATAATATATATATATATTATATATTATATATAAAATATATATAATAATTTTATTAATTAAAATTGAATTATTTTATTATTATAAATTTTATTATTGATATTTAATTTAATTTTTTTTTTTTAAATTTAAATTATTTATTTTTTTTTTTTTTATTTATTTTGTTGCTACAACCCCCCAAAAAACACCCCCCCCCCCACCCCCCCCACCACCACCCCCCCCCCCAAATTTTAAATTTAAATATTTTTAAAATTTTTTAAAAATTTTTTTTTTTTTTTTTTTTATTTTTTTTAAAAATTTTTTATTTTTTTATTTTTTTGTGTGTGGTGTGTGTGGGTGGTGTGGGGTGTGTGGTGTGTGTGTGTGTTGTGTGTGTGTGTGGTGTGGTGTTTTATTTTTTATTTATTTTTAATTATTTTTTTATTTATTTTTTTTTATTAAAATATCCCCACCCCCATCTTTCGTGCGTGCGTCATGTGTGTGTTTGTGGGGGAGTGTTGTGTGTGTGTGGGTGTGTGTGTGTGTGTTGGTGTGGTTTTGTGTGTATGTGTGTTGTGTGTGTATGTGTGTGTGTGGGTGTGTGAGGTGGTGCATTTATAACACATTATATACCAACTTATCCATACATTCTAATACCTTGTGTGTGGTTTGTGTGTGTGTGTTTTTTTGTTTGGTTTTTGTTTTTGGGGTTGTTTTGTGTGGTTTTTGTTGGGTTTTGGGTTTTTTTTTTGTTGTTAATAATAATATATATATTTATATATAAAATATTTTTAATAAATATATTATTATTTATTATTTAATTAATATATTGTATTTTGTTATTTATTTTATTTAATATTTTTTTATTTTTTTATTTTTTTTAAAATTATTTATTTTTTTTTATATTAATATTCTTTAAATACAAGTCTCCCCCACTCCCCCCCCCACCCCCAATCCCGACTCCAAAAAAAAAACCCCCCTTTTAAAAATTTTATTTTTAAATATTATTTTAAAATTTATTTTTTTTTTTTTTTTTTTTTTATTTTAATTTTTTTTTTTTTTTTTTATTTTATTTTTTTTAATTTTTATTTTATTCCTTTTATAAAATTTTAAAATTTATTTTTTTTTTAAAATTTTTTTAAAAATTTTTTTTTTCAAAAATTTTTTTAAATTTTTTATTTTTTTTAATTTTTTTTTTTTTTTTTTTTATTTTTTTTTATTTTTTTTTTTTTTTTTTATTCTTTATCCCTGCCCAAAAGACAGTTAAAAAAAAAAAACGACCCAACCAAAAAAAGGAAAAACCCCCCCCCTTCGACCCAAAACAAACCCCATACAGTATCCCTATCTACATAACCTCATTAAGGAGCTAAAGAGCCATCAGAAAAAAAACAACAATAAAAAAAAAAAAAAAAAAAAAAAACAGTCTTTAATTATGTGCTAATTACCATACCTTAATGAATGCGATAATGGCACCTGCTGCTTCCGGCACAAATTCTAGACCAACAAAAAGCTTCCGCGTTTATTCTTAATGGTGTTTTATTTTTATTTAAAGGCAGGAGATAATAATGAGTCTGTCCCTGAATTGCGGCCGAAAATGGCTTTATAGCAGGTTCCATTGTGGCTATTAAAGTTGTGAATCACTTTGGTGCCGGGGGAAAGGGAATAAAAAACTTGGGAAAGGGGGTTTTCTTTATTGCATTTTCTCTATCTTTTTAAAGTTTTTTTTCGTTTTTTGTTTTTTTTTTGGGGGGGGGAGTGGGGGAGGGTTATGTGTGCAGGAGGTAGGGGGAGGGATTGTGGTGTGTGTGTTTGTGTCTTTGCATGAGGGTGGATCTTCGTGGGGTTGAAGTTTACTCTATCAATATAATCTATCTACTTTCTTCGTCCTTTTCCCGTTGTCTATTATCTTCCATCTATCTTTGTTTACTCCTCTTCCCCCCCTTTTTCTCTCTCATCCATCTCTCTCTATCTCTCCCCTCTCTCTCTCTCTCTCTCTCTCTCTCTCTCCTCTCTCTCTCTCTCTCTCTCCCTCTCTCTCTCTCTCTATCTCTATCCTCTCTCTCTCTCTCTCTCTCTTTCTCTCTTCTCTCTCCCCCTCCTCTCTCTCTCTCTCCCCCCAAAAACAAAACACACCAGACCCATACACACCGCCCACCCCCACACACCACACAACACAGACACTACAACCACCCCCCCACCCACACACAAAAACACCACAAACACCTTCACTTACTCACACATAAATCCCTTCACGACCACAGCCGCGCACACGGGAGGCTATATCTGTCTTCTATATCTGTCTGTCTCTTTCTGGATCGACTTTTACAGCCTTGATAACATCCAAGACATTCAGAAATGCCGTGATTTTCTCCCCTTTTTCTGTTTCCTTTCTTATTCTCCCTCTTGCTATTTCCCTTATCTTTGGGATCTCTCTGTGCTTACTGTTGATTGTCTCTTTTCCTGAGATTGTGTTTTTTTTTTCTTTTCTTTCTCTCATTTACCGTTTCTTTTCTGTTTCTGTATGTATATATATTATATTAATATATTATATATATATATATATATATTATATATATATAATATATATATTAATATATTATATAATATATATATAATATAATCATATATTATATATATATCTAATATAATATATATATATATATTTTAATTTTATATATAAATATATTATTATTATATATTTAAAATTTTTTTCTGTACTTTTGTGTTTATATATTATTTGTGTTATATATTTTTATTTTAAATTAAAAATAAATTATAAAAAATATAGTATGGGTATAAATGTGATATAAAAAGCACACAAAAATATATACATACATATGCAGTCTTAAATGTGGTTTGTGTGATATCCTGTAATTTTAAGAAGATTTATTTTTATTATATATTATATATAATATATATAATTCTTTTCCCTACCTCTCCCTCTCTTTTCTCTCTCTTTTTTCCCTCTTTCTTTCTCTCTCTCTCTCCTTCTCTCTCTCTCCTTCTCTCTCTCTCCTCTCTCTCTCCTTCTCTCTCTCTGTGTCTTTCTCTCTCTTTCGCTCAGATCCCCAGCTAACCTCTGCAGTATAACCTGGATTATCCTTTCGTTCTGTCAACACACGTCAAAAGTCACGCTGTTGTTTGCCTTCCAAGTTACACTCTTGATATTTTATGTTGCCTCAGGATTCGCAGCTGGGATCATATGAAGCGTTCTTCTGCTTCGTCTTCTTCTTCTTCTTCTTCTTCTTCTTCTTCTTCTTCTTCTTTTCTTCTTCTTCTTCTTCTTCTTCTTCTTCTTCTTCTAGTTCTTCTTCTTCTTTTTATTTTTATTATTTTTTCTTCTTTCCTTTTTCGTTTTCTTATCTTTCTTTTTCTTTTTCTTCTTCTTCGTTTTCTTCTCCTACTTTTCCCTTTCTTCATCTTCCTTTCTTTTTCTTTATCTTCTTTTTCTTCGCCTCTCTTTTCTTTCTTCTTCTTCTTCATCTTTCCGTTTTATTTTCTTCTGTTTTTTTTCTGCTGGGATGGGTCGGTGGGTGGGTGGATTCGGGTGGGCAGGTGGCTAGGTGGGTGGGTAGGGTGGGTGGGTGGGTGGATTCGGTTGGGCAGGTGTCTAGGTGGGTTGGGTGGATTCGGGTGGGCAGGTGGCTAGGTGGGTGGGTAGGGTGGGTGGGTGGGTGAATTCGGGTGGGCAGGTGTCTAGGTGGGTGGGTAGGGTGGGTGGGAGTGATGGATCAATATGTTTAGGATGGATGGATGGATGGATCGGTGGGTAGATGGATGGTTAGATGGATAGATAGATGGATACATAGATGAATAAATAGATAGATAGATAGATAAACGGGTAGACATGGATAGATAGATAGATAGATAGCCGTGCAGATATAGACAGATAGATAGAGAGATAAGCAGGTTAGATATAGCTATCAACAAATAGAAATAGAGA
>NC_051411.1:39659350-39661850 GCF_015228065.2 Penaeus monodon
TAATTATCTGATAACAAAAAGAAAAACACAAGAAAAAAGAAAAAAAACTGAAAATAAGGAAGCAGAGGAAAGGAAGGAGGAAGGGAGGGAGGGAGAGGGAGAGGGAGGGAGGGAAGGAAGCAGGGAGGGAGGGAGAGGCAGAGGCAGAGGGAGGGAAGGAGAGGGAGAAGAAAAGTGAGAGCAAGAGAAGAGGGAGAGGGGGAGAGAGGGAAAGGGAGGGACAAGGAGAAGGAAAACGAGGGAATGGTGGGGGAGTGGGAGGGAGGGGGGAGGGGGGAGATGGTGAGAGTGTAAGGGACACGTAGGAGGAGATGGGATATGGGAAAGGGGAAGAGAGGGAGATCACCAGTAATGGGGAAAGGGGAGAGGAAGGGAGGGTAAGGGGGGAGGAAGGAGAGAGGGGTAGGGGAGGCAAAGGGGGAGATATAGAGGAAGGGGAGATGGAGGAGGAGGGTAGAAGAGGAAGACAGGTAACCAGTGGAGGTTAAGAGGTGATAGGATGGGTGGGGGTGGGGGGGTGAGGGGATAACGGGATGGAGGGGCTGGGGCTGGAATGAGGGGGGAGGGGGGGGCTTCGTATCCACAAAAGGCAGCTCAGGAGAAGACCATGCCTGTCCCCTTAAGACCCCCTGAGCATAACATTTTACAGGAAAACAAACACTCTCCTCATTTTCCTAATTGAGTAGAAAGTTCGCTCCTCCTCTCAAACTTCGCCTTATGCAAGAGGGGGTTAGGGACGGAAATCCTTTAAAGCATGTCTTGTCTTGGGTAAGAGCCTTTACCTCTTCCTTCCCCTCTCCCTCTTCCCCCTCTTCCCTCTCCCCTCGTGCTCTCATCCTCTCCCCTCTCCCCTCTCCCCTCTCCCCTCTCCCCTCTCGATTTTCTGCGTCATCACTTATTCTTTGTCTCTAATTCTGTATTTTTCTTATCGTTTTCTTTCTTTTTTGTTGTTATTCTATCTCTTTTTCTTTTTTCTTTATCTCTCTCTCTCTCTCTCTCTCTCTCTCTCTCTCTCTCTCTCTCTCTCTCTCTCTCTCTCTCTCTCGCTCTCTCTCTCTCTCTCTCTCTCTCTCTCTCTTCTCTCTCTCTCCTCTCTCTCTCTCTCTCTCTCTCTCTCTCTCTCTCTCTCTCTCTCTCTCTCTCTCTCTCTCTCTCTCTCTCTCTCTCTCTCATTACTTCTTGACACAAAATATACATTTCAGTTGCAAAATCAGTTATCATGATTCTGCATATTCAAGTGAAATAAATGCATATATAAATTGATATCGATAGAAAGAGGGAGATATCTAAAGCGGATGGATAGATATATCGGTGAAAGGAATAGGAGAATGATAGATTAATTATCACTAGAGATTATATAAGAAGGAAAATTGTGTAATTTTGAATAGTGAATAAAAAGATATATATTAGAGTGTGGGGCAGATAGACGATAGACAAAGAGAGAGAGAGAGAGAGAGAGAGAGAGAGAGAGAGAGAGAGAGAGAGAGAGAGAGAGATAGAGAGAGAGAGAGAGAGAGAGAGAGAGAGAGAGAGACAGAGAGAGAGAGACAGAGAGAGAGAGAGTGGGGGGGAGAAAAAGGATGAGAGAGAGAATGCCAGAGAGACAGAACAAGAGAAAGAGAAAGAGATACACAACACACCCAGTTACAATTTTTCTTGAACAAAGCAACGCAACAACAACAACAACAACAACAAAAATCCATCTTTGATCGTTTTAATTTGTGTGTCGTTCATATGCAAATGAGCTTAAGAGAGTTTGGTCCGGTAATTTATTCTCCAAGTTAGATTAGATGCTGATCAAGTTGAGTTTTAAAAAAAAATCTATGAATTTTCACAAATGATCCTTTATTTAAATTCGATGTGAGTATAATTATGGTTTGCTTTATATCGTTTCATAAGAGAAACGGAAATTTTTTTTTTTTAACGTTCGATACTCCAAATTTAAATATTCGGACATTCGAATATAAAGTCACTGAATATTTTAATATTATTTAACTTTTGATTTTTACATTTTGCTTTCAGATCTCATGAATTAAATATTTTATTTCATCTCTTTACGTTTTATTTTGTATCTTATCGCTGAATTTCAGGCACGTCTTTTGGGTCTTTTAACATTACTATTAACGCCAACGTCCTTTTAAGACAGGACACTTTAAAAAAAAAAATAAATAAATAAATAACTTCATAGGTACAATTTTATAGTTTGATTTTATCTTTTAGAAAAATATTTAAGCATTCGATTCTAATATTAGATCTTTGACCTTCAGTTTCATCATTCAAAATGTGAATTTGTAGTCATAACTGTTTATGTCTAGCTTATTAACATTCAAGGTTAATCTCATTTTTTTAAAAAATATATATTCAAAACAAAATTTTTCTAACATTATTTACTTCTAGAATATACGACCATAAAGCCTGTAGAGGAAGTTTGTTTGTTTCCATTTTCTTTGTTTAAATAAGAAAAAAAAAATAAAGATGGAGTTACGTGTAAGTATTTATA
>NC_051411.1:39669350-39679350 GCF_015228065.2 Penaeus monodon
CTTTAAGGAAAAAGTCGAGTCTAACTTCATCGTTGTTTCTTGAAGTTATATTGAGATTCTCTTTTTCTCTCTTCCTCTCTTCCCTTTTTCGTCGTTTTTTATTTCTTCCGACTCCTTTTCCTCTTCGTTTTTCTCTCCCTTATCAAAATCCTTATCTCCGTCTTCTTCTCGTTCTTCATTCTGTCTTCTCTCCTGTTCTTCTTCCTCCTTCCTTTCTCCTCCTCTTTCTCTTCTTCATTTGCTCTGCTCCGTACTTTTCCTCATTCTTCTTCCTTTCTTCCTCTTCCTCATCCTCATTTTTTCCCTCTTGTTCTCTCTGCCGTTTACCCTCATTTTCTTGTACTTCTTCCTCCCCATCATCGCTATCATCACCTACTCCTCCTCCTCATCTTCATCACGGTCACATTCCTCTCCCCATTTCACCCTTTCTTCCTCATCTCTCTCATCTTAATCCACCCTTTTTTTCTCCCTCATCCTCGACCTCTTCTTATTCCCCTTCCTCATCCTCATCCTCGCCTTCTTCCTTTTCCTCACCCGCATCCAACATCCACATCCTCATCCCTTTCTTCGCCCTCAACCACATCCTCATCCTCTTCCTTTTCCTCGCCCTCATCCTTATCCTTATCCTCCTCCTCCCTTTTCTCTTACGCTTTTCTCTCCTCTCTCCTCTCTCCTCCCCCCCCCCCCCATTCTCACTCCTAAGTCGTCAACAAAGCCAAGGATCAAAAGAACACTTTTGCCGAACGTCGTAAGGAAAAGACATATTTAAATCTTTCTGAAGGATCATATTTTTCCACTCTCTCTATCACTCTCTTTCTTTATCTATCTATCTATCTATCTATCTATCTATCTATCTATCTCTCTCTATATATATATATTTTTTCTCTCTCTCTCTCTCTCTCTCTCTCTCTCTCTCTCTCTCTCTCTCCTCTCTCTCTCTCTCTCTCCTCTCTCTCTCTCTCTCTCTCTCTCTCTCTCTCTCTCTCCTCTCTTCTCTCTCTCTCTCTACTCTCCTCTTCTCTCTCTTTCTACCTTCCTCTTCTCTCTCTGTCTCTCTCTACCTCCCCCCCCCCTGTCTGTTTTAAAATTCTAGATTTTTTATTCAAAATCCAAGTTTCGCTTCAAATTAAAGATTTCGTTTCACTCTTCGGATTTTGTTTTCAGGCTGAATATTCCGTTTCAAAAAAAAAGAGTAAATATTTCCAAAAGGCAAATTCCGTTTCAATTTTTTTTTTTTTTTTTTTTTTCAAAATTCTTGATATTGATTTTTTTCAGTTTTTTTTTTTTTTTTTTTTTTTTTTTATCTGCTCGGCGTGGTTTCTAGAAAAAGGAAAATAAAATCAGAGACAAAGAGAAAAAATAGAAAAAGACAAGATGAAAAGGAAGAAAGACAAGAAAGGGAGAAACAAGAGAGAGAGAGAGAGAAAGAGAGAAAGAAAGAGAGAGAGAGAGAGAAAGAGAGAAAGAAAGAGAGAGAGAGAGAAAGGAAGAGAGAGAGAGAGAGAGAGAGAGAGAGAGAGAGAGAGAGAGAGAGAGAGAGAAAGGAAGAGAGAGAGAGAATGAGAGTTTTCAATGACGTTTTAAGGTGATGTTATTATAGGTTTTCAATTTCATTATAATATTGGAAGATATTCATATAAATGAAAAGAAGCTCTTCCTTCTTTTGATAAGCAACATCTTTCTTATTCTCTCTCCTCTTTCTGATCTTCCTCTTCCTCTTCCTCATCATCTTTATCTTCTTCCTCCTCTTCCATCTCATCATCATCATCTCCTTTCTTCTGTTTCTTGTCTTCCTCCTTCTCCTCAATCGTCATCTTCTTCCTACTTTCCTACTCCTCATCTTCTCTTTCTTCTTCCCCTCTATCATCATCTTCCTCGTCTTCCTCCTCATCATCATCTTCTTCTCACTCTTGCTCCTCATCATCATCTTCTCACTCTTCCTCATCATCATCATCTTCCTCGTCTTCCTCCTCATCATCATCTTCTTCTCACTCTTGCTCCTCATCATCATCTTCTCACTCTTCCTCATCATCATCATCTTCCTCCTCCTCCTCTTCCTCCTCATCATCATCATCTTCCTCTTCCTCCTCATCATCATCTTCCTCTCTTCCTCTTCCTCATCATCATCATCATCTTCCTCTTTCTCCTCATCATCATCTTCCTCTTCCTTCTCATCATCATCTTCCTCTTCCTCCTCCTTCCCCATCTTGCTTTTTTCCTTCATGTTCATCCTTTAACTTTACTTCTACCTCCCTTTTTCCTCTCCATCTCTTCCTCCCCTTTTCTTCATCTCCCTCTTTTCCCCTTTTCCTCCTCCCTCCTGTTTTCTCATCCTCCTCCTCCTTCCTCTTTCGTCTTCTACTTTCCTTTCCTCTTTTCTCCTCTTCCTCCTCCTTCCTCTTTCTCTTCCCACTTTCCCCTTTCGTCCTCCTCCTCCCTCTTCCTTTTTCCTCTTCTTCCCTTCCCTCTTTCTCTTCCCATGTCCTCTTTCGTCCTCTTCCTTTTTCCTCTTCTTCCCTTCCCTCTTTCTCTTCCCACTTTCCTCAGACCGAAGAGGAATGAGAGCCTCGGCCTATATGCAGTAAAGACCTCAAAGGTAAATTGGAAGTAGAAAAGAGGTATATTCCTTTTTTTCCTTTTTCTTTTCTCGGTCTCTTTTATTCTCTTTCGTTTCTTTGGTTTTTTGCTTTCTTTTTCGGTGTCTCCTGTTTTTCTCACAGACATACGTAGAAATGCATATAAGTAAGCACGTTAACGCATAGCCGATTGTATGCATATTTAAATGCAGACACACACACACACACACACACACACACACACAAGCACACACACACACACACACACACACAAGCACACACACACAAACACACACACACAAACACAAACACACACACACACACACACACACAAACACAAACACACGCACAAACACAAATACAAACACAAACACACACACACAACCCTCCCCACTGCACATAGATACATTACCCTGTACATACGCGCCAGCCCTCTCTCCGCACCGACTCGCTTTCAATTTACGAATGCAATATACCATAACATATTCTGCGGGACCAACTCCGTGTCAAGGTAACATATCGAGAGGAAGAATGGCTGTCTCGGCAGAGTTGGAACAGAAATGGATAGAAATTGATATAGAATGGGGGGGGGGGATAGATTATTATTGATAGGTATAGATGGGGAAGGTATATCACCACCGATATATCCTGCCTCTCTCTCTCTCTCTGTCAGTGATAGGTGGAGAAGAATTCCACCATTGCATACAGATGTGGAAGAGAAACTGCGCCACAGCTGATAGATTTAAAGGCGAAACCACATTGCTATTGTTAATATTGGGAAGCCACACTGCCATAAACATATATGGAGAAACCACACAGAAAGATATATAAAAAATAGAACTCACAAATATAAGAAAAATAATACAATACTACAGATATACAGTGTTGTCGTGATAGATATAAATGAAAAAGACAGTGCCCCTCAGACCTACACTAAACTATAGATAGATGCAGGAAAAGAAACCGCAGATAGAGACAGGATAAGAAACCACGCCACCATAGATAGAAACGTGGAAGAAACCGTACTCCCAGTGATAATTGTAGCGAAGAAACCATACCATCAGAGATAAGAGATAAGATAGAAACCACGCCAAACAGACAGATACGAAGGTGAAACCACATTACACAGAGATACGAGAGAGAAACTACACCACCAGATAGAAACCACACCGTACAGACAGACACAGAATCGAAACCAAGCCACACAAACAAACACAAAACCGAAACCAAACCATCACAGACAGAAAGAGGATAGAAACCACACCGTACGGAGAGACAAAACAACGAAACCAAACCACCACCGACAGAAACAGGTGAGAAACCAGCCCCTAAGGAGAGAAACAGAATCGAAACCACGCCGTCACAGAAGGGAGAACCACAGACTCTCCACAGGGACACATTCCCCGTGTATTCCCTGTTGCAGCCAGCGTGGTTTCCACTTCGAAATCACACCCGCGAGAATCAAGAACGGGTAAGGAGGATAAATGGAGAAATATAGAGACAGAGAGAAATAAAGAGGAGAGGAAGGAGAGAAGAAGGAGATGGAGAGATAGAGGGAAGGACGGGCGTAAAGGGACAGAGAATGAGGTAGAAAGGAATAAAAATGTTGAGAGGAAGAAGAGAAAATGAGGGACGTAAGGATATAGAGAGATAGGGACAAGGAGAAACGTAAGATGGAGAGATAGAGAGAAGGAGGGACGTAAAAAATAGAAAGAGAGGTAGAAAGAAATAAAAGATGGTGAGAGGAGGGAGAGAAGGAGGAACACAAGGAGATGGAAAGAACGTACGAATAAAGATAATGAGATAAATGAAAGAAGGAAGGACGTAAAGATATAAGAGAGAGGAATAAAGAAGGATGATGAAAGGAGAAAGAGAAGAGATGCAAAGAAATGAAGAGAGATAGAAATAAGAGAAAAGTTCAGAGAAAGAGAGACGCAAGATGAGAGAGAGAAGAAGATGTAAAGATGATGAGGAGAGAGAAAAGGAGAAACGCTAAAGAGAGGAAAAGAGAGATAAAGATAAAGAAATCGAGAGGAGAGAGAGAGAAGAGGGGAGGAGACGTAACGAGATAAAGAAGGAGATAGTGATATGATAAGGGAGAGATGGAAAATGGGGAGATAGATATCAAGGAAATATTGAGAAGTGGAAACGAAGGGGATGAAAGATGGAGAGAGAAATAGAGATAAATGAGATGTTGAAAGAAAATAGAGAGAGGGGACGTAACAAGATGGAAAGAGAAGGGGAAGATGAAAGATGGAGAAAGAGAAAGAAATAAAGGATATGTCAAGAGGAGAGACAAGAAGAAAGGGCGAATGAGAATGCTGTAGATAAAGACGGATGAGAGAATAAAATAAAGAAAAGGAGAAAGATAGCGGGGAGAGAAATTGGACGAATGAAAGATGAGACTATGAATGTAAGAAATAAAATAAAGATTATTGATTTTTGCAACGACGACGTGTATATATTTTTTTTATTTTTTTCCAAAGATTATTTTAGGTAAATTACGATTCTACAATATGTCTTTCTGTTACATTTTAGCATTGTCTATAGCAATCCCTTAAATTCGTTTCTTGCAATTTTAGCAAACTCAGCAAAATACTTGCAGTAGATTTAGAATTCTATTTTGAAAGTTGCCAATTTATCTGTATCCACCACACGAGAAATAAGGGGAAAGGGAGAGAAACAGAGAGAGGGAGGTCAAAGGAAAGAGATAGGGTGGAGGGAAAGAAGAGGAAGGTAGAAAGAGAGAGAGAGAGAGAGAGGAGAGAGGAGAGAGAGAGAGAGAGGAGAGAGGAGAGAGAGAGAGAGAGAAGAAGGAGAGTAGAGAGAGAGAGAAGAGAGAAGAAGAGGAGAGAAAGAGAGAGAGAGAAGAGAGAGAAGGAAGAGAGAAGAGAAGAGGAGAGGAGAGAGAGAGAGACAGAGAGAGAGAGAGAGAGAGAGAGAGAGAGAGAGAGAGAAGAGAGAGAGAGAGAGAGAGAGAGAGAGAAGAGAGAGAGAAGATAGATAGATAGATAGAAAGAGAGAGAGAGAGAGAGAGAGAGAGAGAAAGAGAGAGAGAGAGAAGTAAAAGAGAGAGAGAGAGAGACTAAATAAAGCAGAGGAGGAGGCGTTCATACCACAAATAAAGAACACACATCACTTACCCTTCTCCCTGGTATCATTAAATCCCAAATTCAGAGCTACCTAAGGCCTTATGGACCTAATATATAATCCAGGGGGATGGGGGGGGGGGTAATTAAGTACCATAATGACACACTCGTAATGAATGATGAAGATGACAAATTCCCATCCGGAAGGTCACGATAATTATACGTCTGCCAGGGGTAATTAACATCAATTGAGTCGGTTTAAATGGAATTCCCAGATGAGGTTTAAGGGGGGTGGGGAGTGGGAGGTGAGGGGGGGGGGCAAGCCGAAGACAAAAAGCAACGAGATTTTTTTTTCTCTCTCTCTCTCTCTCTCTCTCTCTCTCTCTCTCTCTCTCTCTCTCTCTCTCTCTCTCTCTCTCTCTTCTTTTTCTTTTTTTCTTTTTTTTCTCTCTCTTCTTTTTTTTGTTATTTACGTTTTACTGGATTAAAGGGCAATAATAAATGAGGAATAGGCGAAACATTATTGAGTTTATTATATATTTTATTTCCCCATCTATCTATCTGTCTATCTCTCTATCTATTTATCTATCTAACTTTCTTTCTATCCAGCTATCTATCTATTTATTTATCTATTTTTCTATCTATCTGTCTAAGTCTCTGTTTGTCTATCCTTCTATCTGTCTATATGTTTCTCTATCTATCTACCTATCTATCTATTTATTCGATTATTCATATATCTATTCTCACATTTGTTTTATTAATTCCATCATTCATTCATATATTCTTTCCTTCCTTTCTCTACTAATCTAATTATTTAATAAAATATGAATCTCCCTTTTTGGGGGGTAAATATATTTCTTTTTCACGAGTTGCGATGATGTTGCAATGCAATGTTGCAGTCATGTTAATGTTAACCTTTTACGAGGTTGACACGTGCCGAGAAACTTATCTCTTTTCAATAGATAATAGATGACGATAGATAATCTGCAAGAAAAATGATAGACAAATGGACACTTACATACTTACATACTTACACACTTAACACACCAACATTTTTTTTTTCTCTTTTCATGCAAAAGTTGCACGCATTTTCGCTAGTTTGAAATTTATTTAGCAATTACAGTTATATGCAGCGCAGGCAGTCAATTGTAAATGTGGTTAGGTTAATTCATAACCGCAGAGGAAAGCAGAAAATAAATAAAAATCTGATGCCATTACAAAATAATACGAAATAAAATAAAATGATACCCAAAAATTTGAAACGATTACAAAATGATACAAAGTGAAATCAAATGATATCTAGAAATTTGAAACGATTACAAAATGATACGAAATTAAATAAATGATATCTAGAAATTTGAAACGATTACAAAATAGCACTTTATCAAACCCTTGGTATCACATCACATACCAGCATCATATCTTCAATACATTTTTTTTTTTAATACATCTCTTTGTTACTATAACTTCAAGCACGAAACTTTGCCGGAACATTGGATATCTAATTAATGAATTCTCATCACATTTTTTTCTTCTAAACACCATCTTTCCTCACCATACGACAGCACAATACATTGGCCTCAAGTTGGTCTTTCCTTCACTTCACCATCGCATCACATCATCACCATAAAACCCTCATCACATTCACTTCAACCACGTCTTCAAATCACCATCAAGCACTTTCACTATTAGTGTGTCTTCAGTATAAAGTCTAGCACAATTGTATATTAATGATGACGATGGTGATGATGGTGGTGGTGGTGGTGGTGGTGGTGATGATGATGATGATGGTGGTGGTGGTGGTGGTGATGATGATGATGATGGTGGTGGTGGTGGTGGTGATGATGATGATGATGATGGTGGTGGTGGTGGTGGTGATGATGATGATGGTGGTGGTGGTGATGATGATGATGATGATGGTGGTGGTGGTGGTGGTGGTGGTGGTGATGATGATGTGATGATGAGGAGGAGGAGGAGGAGGAGGAGGAGGAAGAAGATGACGATGATGATGATGATGATGATGATGATGATGATGAGGAGGAGGAGGAGGAGGAGGAGATGATGGATGATGATGATTAATGATGATGATCTTGATGATGATGATGATGATGATGAGGAGGAGGAGGAAGAGATGATGATGATGAGATATGATGGTGATTATGATGATGATGATGATGATAATGATAATGTGGAGGAAGAGGAAGAGGAGACAATGATGATGATGATGATGTGATGACAATAATAATAATAATGAGGAGAAGCAGAACAATATTAATGATAATAACAATAATACAAAAATAAGAGCAATAATGTAATAATAATAATAATAATGATATTGATAATGATAATTGCTAAGAAGGAAAGCAATAGCAATAACAACAACAACAACAACAACAACAACAATAATAACAAAAACAATAATAATGATAACAATAATAATGACAACAACACCAACACCAACAATAACGACAAAAACAATTAGTAGTAGTAGTAGTAGTAGTAGTAGTAGTAGTAGTAGTAGTATCATTATTATTATTCTTATTACAACAACAAAACTGAAATAAGAACAACAATAAAAAACACGATTCCAAAACTCGTCATAATCATGATTACAGAAACGCCATCATGAATATTCTAGCTCAGTTTCGTAATATAATTCCACAGCCTCTTAGAAGTTTCGTCACGAATTTTTCTACAGCACTGAACCCGAATACATTTTAAACCCAAATCCCAGTCGACAAGGCTATGGCCAACCCACCCCCAAATTTTCATAACAATCCGTCAGTTACTTTTCTCGTTTGTCCTGTTTTTTCCGTTTGGTGAAAATAACAGTACGGTTATAGAATATAACATAGATTAACAGGATTTGTTTTTATAAAATCACATACAAAAAGGATACAGTTATAAAATATAGCAAAGATAAACAGGATTTTTAGAAATATACAGTATATCAAAATATAACATACATATTGCAAAACGGTTAACATATATGCAGGGATAAGATATAATTTAAATACAGCAACAAATAAAATATATAGATAGTAATGAACACATATTCAGTAATAAAAAGGGCCATGATTGATAAATAGTAATAGACGTAGAGTATTGAAAAGATAACAAACATACATCAGTAAGATATAACATACACAATAATAAAACATAATATACACACAGCAACATAATATATCCTATAAACAGTAATAAGACGTAACACATATTCAGTAACAAAAACAAAGGAACATTTAGTAAATCAATGAACACACTTCATTTCCAACGCAAATTAAAGCCTCCTTCAACTCGACTGACAAGGACCCTACATCTGACTTTAATCTTTCCGAGGTCAGGTCAGGTCAGCATGAGGACTTGGGGAAGGTCAAAAACGTCCTCAATGATCCCAGGACGGTGGGAAGGACGGGCGAAAGGTGAAAGGGGTAAGAGAGGAGAGATAAGAGATAAGAGGGACCGTTAGTAGGTTCATGTGAGTAAGGGGTGGGTGCTTATGAGAAGATAAGTGACTCGGATTAACACGGGGCTACAGGGGGGCGGGGGTGAAAAGTACGATGTGAAAGAAAGTTTATGATGATTAGGTTACTGATAATGATGGTGATGATGATTATGATAATGATGATATTGTTGGTTATACCCATGTTGGTGATACTAATAGAATAATTAGAAGAATGATAATAAGTGTAACGACTGATAACAATTATCATGATAATAATAATAATGACAATAAACAGTATGCGTGTACACGAGCGTGTTTGTGTGTGCGTGCATATGTGTTTGTATGTATATATACTTACACACACGCTCTTGCGTGTGTCAAAAGATAATTATGCTAGTTCCCTATAATAAGAAAAAATGAAGTGAAACACACCTGCACGTTAGAAAAAAGAGAAAAAGAAAGAAAGAAAAAAAATGAAAGAAGGAAGGAGAGGGGGGACTAAAGAAGGATGAAAGCGCAAAGTTTGTCCAGACTTGCGAGAGAACGAAGTAAGCCTTAGGTTAATTAAAGGCTTATTCTCCAAACTTAGAAAAATACATATAAACTCACTGAGAGACATTTACTTGTATAAAACACATGCTTATTTTGGGTTAATTATGATGTATGTTTACTGGTCAAGGAAATGTGGGTTTGGATAAATGATTAGTTATGGTAACATGATATGAAATGATGTCCATTATGTTTGTTTGGTAAGATATTATCAGCTAATTATATTGGGTATTCATAGCTAAATTAACATGTAGATTATAATGATATATAAAACTTATAATTCGCTAATCAAAATATCACAAATAAACTATATTGGCTAACCACACTTAATTAATCACATC
>NC_051411.1:39684350-39686850 GCF_015228065.2 Penaeus monodon
GGCAGAAACGAGGGCTGCAAATGTCACAGCTTTACGAAACTCAAGGTCTCTCCTGCTCTGCCAGGCTGTGTCGGTCTGTATGTGTAGCTGTCTGTAGGTGTGTTCGTGATTCTGTATGTTTCTGTCCCTTTCTCTCGTATTTTCTTCTTCTTCTTCTTCTCTCTCTCTCTCTCTCTCTCTCTCTCTCTCTCTCTCTCTCTCTCTCTCTCTCTCTCTCTCTCTCTCTCTTTCTCTCTCTCTCTCTCTCTCTCTCTCTCTCTCTCTCTCTCTCTCTCTCTCTCTCTCTCTCTCTCTCTCTCTCTCTCTCTCTCTCTCCACCACCTCTCTCGCTATGTGCTGTATTTCCTCACTCTATTTATCCATCATTCTTTCTATTTCTCTGCTACTACTACCAATCTACCTTTCTATCTACCTACCCTTTAATCGAAATACTAATCTTCCTTCCATTTTCCTATCTTCCTCCATCTATCTATCCCCACCTTCACGTTTTCTTATTTTCTCTGTTTCGTTCCCTTTCGTTTCCTCCCTTCGCTTGTGAGACTGTTATCGGTAGAAGCTTTTTGTTGAGAATCTTCATTCTGTTTATCTATCTATCTCCTTATCTATTTACTTACAATTCTTTCTATCTATCTGCTTGTGTGTCTGTCTATCTATCTTACTACCTCTCTATATCTATCTATCTTTTTATTGTCTTTATCTATCTATATCTATCTATCTACCTATCTATCTATCTATCTGTCTTTATCTAGCTATATCTATCCATCTATCTATCTATCTATCTATCTATCTTATTACCGTACTATATCTATTTAACTTTTATCGTTCTTTATCTATCTATATCTACCTATCTATCTATTTATCTATCTATCTTTGTACTTTATTTATCCACTTATCTCTCATCCATCTCTCTACCCTTCTTGCTTCTAAATATTTTCTCTTTTTATCTTTCATTCTCTCTTTCCTTCTTATCCCATTTTTTACTTGTCATACACCTAAAATCATCATATTTATCTACATCTCTATCCATCTATTTATCATTCTGTTTTTTCTATCTCTCATTCTGTCTGTCTACTTTCTTCTATTGCATCTATCTAACTACTTTCTTTCTCTCGATCTATCAATATTCCTTCTATCCACCTGCCTCTACCTTTTTGTTCCCAGTCTTTATCTCTTTCTTTCTGTTTCCTTTCCATTCTCTTTCCTTCGCTTCTTCGTTTTTCTTTTCCGCCTCTTCCTTTTCGCCAATGCCAACAAAAACGTTTTTGTTGAGAACATTTATCCGTCAGATAAAAAAAAATCTTCCTATTAATCTTTCTCTCCTTCCCCATTATTCTCCCTTTCTCTCTATTCCCTTACATATCTTTCCATCACATCTGCAATAAAAAAAAAAACACACACCAAAAAAAAAAGAAGAAAAGAAAAAACGTTTTTTGTAGCGAACGTTTATTCGTCCAAAAAGCTACGTTCCAAGCTTGCCTGTGGGTTGGCGCCGTCTGCTTCCGTATGACATTAGTGATTGTTGCCTATTGATTGCCAACCGACGTGGAATACAATGGTCTGGGCTTTTGTTATGTGTTGTGAAGAAAAGAAAAATGTATTATTCCACATTGTATAGGTATAGATACACCTACACTGCTTTTTTTTGTGTGTGTGTTTGTGATGTGTGTGTTTGTGATGTGTGTGCTTGTGATGTGTGTGTTCCATTTATGTGTTTTCTTTGTGTGTGTGTGTTTGTGTTGGTATTAATACAGTAGAGGCATATGTCTAAATACTTTCATTCATATATTTGTAGTTAGTGTTGATATCTATTACTAAAAGATACCTAAGCTCAAAGCTACGAAAAATCAAGCCAGTAGCTTCTCCGCCACAAGGAATTATGTGAAGATCAATAATCTCACTATAGATGAATTACCCCTCCCCCCTTCTCCCCCTATCTCCCTCCGCCTCCTCCCTTCCTATCTCCCTTCCCCTCCTTCCCCCCTCCTCCCCTCCCCCCTCCTCCTTCCCCCTATCTCTGTCCCTTCTCCGCCCCATCTCCATCTCCCCTCTCTATCTCCCCTCTCCTTCCCCCCTATCTTTCTTCACCCTTCTAACTCCCTATCTCCCTCCCCCTCCTCTCCAACTCCCCAATCCTTCCCCCCTCACCCCCTCCCCAATCCTTCCCGCCTATCCCTCTCCCCTCCATCCCCCTACCTCCCTTCCCCCTCCTTTACCCCTCCCCCTCCCCCCTCCTCTCCCTGGATAAATCTATCTATCGTTCAGTTCATTTGTCTATCTGTCTATCAGTCTCCCTAATCTTTTTTTGTTTAATATTCGGAACGTCATGAAGTTCTCTCTATCTATCTATCTATCTATCTTCTATCTATCTGTCTTCTATCTATCTATCGTTATCTCTCTCTCTCTCTCTCTCTCTCTCTCTCTCTCTCTCTCTCTCTCTCTCTCTCTCTCTCTCTCTCTTTCTCTCTCTCTCTCTCTCTCTCTCTCTCTCTCTCCTTTCTCT
>NC_051411.1:39711850-39714350 GCF_015228065.2 Penaeus monodon
CTCTCTCCCCCCCCTCCCTCCCCTTCCTCTCTCCTCTCCTCCCTCCTCTTCCTCCCTCCCTCCCTCCCTCCTCCTCTTCCTCTCTCCTCCCCTCCCTCCTCTTCCTCTCTCCTCCCCTCCCTCCTATTCCTGCCCCCCCCCCCTCCGTGAGTAGAAGGGCACAGCTGGTATTTCTTAGAAGGGGATGGGGTATGTTTGCTTGTTTCTTTGTATGTATGTTTTTGTTGTTGTTGTTGTTGTTTCTTTGATTGTTTTGTTTCTTTGTTTTTTGCTTTCGTTTTTCTCTGTGTGTTTCTTTCATTGTTTGTTTGTCTGTCTGTGTCTTTTTTATTTCTTTGTTTGATTGTTTGTTTTTGTTTTTCTTTGTTGTTTCTTTCTTACTTTCTTTGTTTGATTGTATGTTGTTTGTTTTTTTGTTTTTGTTTTTTCTTCTTTGTCTGTTTCCTTCTTTGTTTGTTTGTTTCTTTCTTTTTTTCTCTATTTTTTTCTTTCCTACTTTCTCTTCTTTTATTTCGTTCTTTCAAATTTGCTTTCTTTCTTTCCTCCTTTCTCCCTTTCTATATCTCTTCATCCTTTTTCCTATTTTCCTTCCACCCTTTTCATTCCTCCTTCTTTCCTTCTTTCCTTGCTCTCTTCTTTCCTTCCTTCCTCTTCCTTTTTTCGTCACATGGGATATAGATTTTATTTATTTATTTTTATTTATTTATTTATATCATTAGTTCAAGAAATTAAAATTCTTGATGATATAGAAACATTTAAAAATTCAATAAAAATCCCCATCGAAATCCTTCCTTAAAATGAATGACTAGAAACTAAATAAATGAATGAATAGATAAATAAATAAATAAAAACACAAAGGCAAAAAATGAAAGGAAAATGTACACAAAGCCGTAAAATTTTACATAAGTCTACCACCACAATCCGATCCTTTGAGCCGCGGAAGAAAACGGGTCTGGCTGTTATATCAATATATGTCTTATAAAAAAGAAAAATCAAACAAAAAAGCAAAAAAACAAGAATAATGGAACGTCGTAACATTAGCAACAACAACAACAAAGCAACAACAACAACAACAATGTGATGTTCGTAAACACATTTTTTTTTTTTTTTTTTTTTTTTTTTTTTTGTGGTAGGGGGAAGGTGAGAGTGTTTGTTTACACTGGAGTTGGGGAGAGCAAATGAGTTATTTATGAGGGGGGGGTGATAAAGGGGGTTAAAAGTTTTTTATCTAAAAGGGGGGGTAAAAAAAAAAAATGGGTTTGAAAGGAATGCGATTTTTTTTTTTTTTTTTTTTTTTTTAAGATCGTGGGTTGGGAGGATAAGTATAAGCTCGAGGTATTGAAAGGAGCTTTTTTGGGAAATGAAACTTTTTTTTTTTTTCAAAGGTAGGACTGTAAATTTGGAGAGGTGAAAGGACAGGGGGGGTGGGGGTGAGAAGAAGGGAAGTAGGGGGCCGGATGGTTTTAAATTCGAGGAATATTATAAAATAAATTTTCATTTTAATTTGGTCTTACTTATAAACGCACCACCTATAAGTAGCAAGTAAATGATAACTATTTTTCCTAACAGACCTATCACTTTTTCCTATTACTCATTCCCTATTTCATTTGCTATTTAAATACCCCCAATACATTTGCCTATTTCTCTCTGCCTATTTTAAGTGCAATATATAAACCAAACACTTTTTCCCTTTTCTCTATTCCTTTTTTTAATTCTTAAATATATACCCAACATTTTTTTTTCTATTCCTCTCTCCTTATTTTTGTTTCTATAAATAAACTCCCAACATATTTTTCCTCTTCCTCTCCCTATTTTTTCCTATTCCTCTCTCCCAAGGCCTATAACACCCCCCCCCCCTCCACTTCCCAGTTCTTCAACATCCCAATTTCCATCATTGTCTCTCTCTCTCTCCCTCTCCCCCCCTCTCTCTCTCTCTCTCTCTCTCTCTCTCTCTCTCTCTCTCTCTCTCTCTCTCTCTCTCTCTCTCTCTCTCTCTCTCTCTCTCTCTCTCTCTCTCTCTCTCTCTCTCTCTCTCTCTCTCTCTCTCTCTCTCTCTCTCTCTCTCTCTCTCTCTCCTCTCTCTCTCAGTCAGGAAGGAGATCTTATCCTTAACATCTTCCTAACTTTTCTTGTTATTGCTATAAATATTGCTATTCTCCCTATTTCAGTCGCTATATACCCTCAACACTTTTTCCCCTTTTTCTCTCTCCCCTATTTCAGTTGCTATGCGTACCAAACACCTTTTCCCTTTCCTCTCCCTCTAGGCCTGTAACCCCCCCCCCCCCACCTGCCACTCGTTTAGCATCCCAATCTCCACCTTTTTCTCTCTCTCACTGAGGAGGAAGATTAATTGTTAACTTCTTTCTTTTTTTATTACTATTGCTATAAATATAATCCAACTTCTCTCTCCCTATTCTAAATGCCAACATTTTTTTTTTCTCTCTTTTTTCTCTCTCCCTTTTTCAGTTTCCCTTCCCTCTCTCCCTAGGCCTATAACACC
>NC_051411.1:39736850-39746850 GCF_015228065.2 Penaeus monodon
GAGAGACAGACAGACAGACAGACAGAAAGAAATAGAAGGAGAGAGAGGAAGAAAGATAGAGAAAATAAAAATACAATCAACCCAATAACGAACCAACATACCTCTACCCCCCCCCCAAAAAAAAAAAAAAAAAAAAAAAAAAAACATTATAGCAAAACGCGACCCGAAAACTTCTCAACAAAAAAAAAAAAAAAAAACTTGAACTTCTCCCAAGAAAGAGGCGAGGGAAGTTCGTGAACACAATACGAGACTTAAGAAAATGGTGGAGATGTTGGGAAGTTGGGAAGTTGGCGAGCGATAAGGAGTTGCGCCTTGTACCGATAAGATAAGGGGGGTGATAAAGGGGGGGGGAGGGGGGATAGGAGGGAGGGGGGGAGGGAAGGGAGGGAGATGGGAAGGGGGGAGGGGAAGGGGGAGGGAGGGAAGGAAGAGAGGGGGAGGGAGGGACGGACGGGAAGAGAGGGGTAGGGGGAAGGAAGGGAGGGGAAGGGGCCGTTAAAGGGGGGAGAAGAGAGGGAGGGGGAAAGGGAGGGGGAGAGGAGGGAGGGAGGGGAGGGGGGACTGGGAAGGGGGAGGGGGTGATGGATGTGAGAGTGTAAAGGAAATGGTTGATAAAAGAAGTGAAAGGAAATGTATAATGAAATAAGGAAAGGGAAATGTATGATGAAAGAAGAATAACGGAAACGTTTGATAAAAGACGAGGAGGGAGACGTAATGGAAAAGAAAAAAGGAAACGTTTGATAAAAGAAGGAATAGGAAACATCTGATAAAAGAAAAAAAAGGAAACGTATGATGAAAGAAGGAAAACGAAAAAGTAAAAGAGGAGGAAAAAAGGCATAATGACGATAATAATAATAATAATAATAATAATAATAATAATGATGACAATAATATTAATAATAATAATAATAATAATAATAATAATAATAATAATAATAATGATAATAATGATAATAGTTATAACGATGATAATAACAATAATAATAATAATAATAATAATAATAATGATAATAATAATAATAATAATAATAATAATAATAATAACAATAAGGATAATAATAATAATAATAAGAAAGAAACAAATGAAAAAGAAAATAAGAAAAAATGAAAAAGATAAGAAAAAAAAATCGCCGAAGGGAAGCCACGCGGCGCAGGTCAACTTAGCTAAGTTTCCCCTCGCGACAAGTATCTTTCCCCTCGCGACAAGTATCCTGCCCTGAGCGTCTAGGATTTGCCCTTAAGCCTAAGACGCCGCAGGGGGGACCTTTGGATCGTCGTAGGAAAAAAAAGGATAAAAAAGGATAAAAAGGAAGAGAAGAGGAAGAAAGCATGAAAGAAGGATTTGGAGTTGAGGTAAGAATGATGTGTTGGTGATAAATGGTGGGGTTTATTTTCTTTCTTTTTTTCGTTTTTCGTTTCCTTATATTTTATTTTCTTATTCTTTTTTATATTATTTTCTTATATTTTATTTTCTCCGCCAGGTTACTAGGACGGGATAGTTCCCACCCCTGGCCCTGCGGTTCGGCCATCTTGTACTAACAATCAAAAGAAAACAAGACTTAAATGGACAAGGGAAGAGTATAATGAGGTGGTGTGCTGCTTTTGCTATACACTCAAGGAGCTGCTGCAGAAGTTGTGAGCATATTTCTGTTAGTGTTCCATTTGCCTCAAACTTCAATCACCCTAGGTCGCTGGTAGTGACTCGGTGTTTGATTTTAATTAGCAGATCTAAAGAAAAGAAAAGAAAATGATAATAATAATAATAATAATATTAATAACAATAATGATAATAATCTTTCTTTCGTAAACACAAACAAGAAAAATCCACATTGGTCCATAGCCTGTATTTCCATTAACGTATTTCCGTGTTATAAAACGGACACGTTTTCCTATCACAAAAGCCTATTATAAAAGGGATCTGCATCAATATATCTTCACTGTAAAACGAAAAATAAATACAATACCTATATCCGTGTCATGGAATGGACTCCCATATCACTATATCGTAAAATCTATGACAAAACCCCTTTCCGTGTTATACAATCAACGTGCTTTCGTGTTTTGCATATCCAGTCGTGACAGTACGGGTGTTTTGTATGGTTTACAGATAATATTGACGAAATCGAGAATACTTCTGTATAAATAGTATTATAAAGGGGGAGGGACTGACATAACTATTACTAAAACGAAAAAAAAGGATCATAAATATAAAAGATTATATACGCCGAAAAAATACGAATAAAAAAAAAATAGAACACAGAGCGAAAGAAAGAAAACGAGAGACCAACCAAACAAACAAACAAAAAAACACCGAAACGAAAAAAAACGAAAACCCAATAATAAAAGAAACATAAAAACAAAAACGAAAACAAAAAAAATGACAGAAAAACACCTCTTAATCAATCACCATTCCTCCCTCCGCCCCCCCCCCCCCTCATTCCACAGTTTGAGGGCCAAGAGAGGCCATTAATCAATAGACAGGAGGCACCTCGAGCCACCAAAACAACGGACAAGTATAGACGGAAGAACCACTCATAGATTCCCTCTTAAAGAAAAAAAAAAAGAATAAATACAGGAAAGGAATACAAGAGCTTTTGTCTCGAGAGCTATGAGTGGCGAGAGGATTGAATGATCTTTCGCTGAACGCATGGTTTGTGTTTTAGGCTGTTTGTTGGTATCTCTCTCTCTCTCTCGCTCTCGCTCTCGCTCTCTCTCGCTCTATCTCTCTCTCTCTCGCTCTCGCTCTCGCTCTCGCTCTCTCTCTCTCTCTCTCTCTCTCTCTCTCGCTCTCTCTCTCTCTCTCTCTCGCTTTCTCTCTCTCTCTCTCTCGCTCTCTCTCGCTTTCTCTCTCTCTCTCTCTCTCGCTCTCTCTCAGTGTGTGTGTGTGTGTGTGTGTGTGTGTGTGTGTGTGTGTGTGTGTGTGTGTGTGTGTGTGTGTGTGTGTGTGTGTGTGTGTGTGTTCGTATGTGTGTATGTGTGTATGTGTGTATGTGTGTGTGTGTGTGTGTGTGTGTGTGTGTGTGTGTGTGTGTGTTCGTGTGTGTGTGTGTGATCTTTGTGTTTAAATGGGTTGTTATTATTGTTGATGTTATTGTTGTTATTGTTGTTACTGTTAGTACTGTTGTTATAATTATCATCATTGTGTTCTATCAATGCTGTTGTTTGATTTTGTTATCATTATTGCTGCACCCCATCCTATCATTGTTATTGTCATCATTATCATTATTATGATCCTTATTCTTATTATCTTCCTTATTATCGTCAATATCATCATCATTTATAATAAAGAAATATATCAAAGCTAATGACAATATATTAATATTTATCACAGTTACTTATATCATCGAAGTCTGTGACGTACGTATTTTCCAGACCAAATTTTAAGATAGCGTTCTCTTGTTCTATCGAGGTTAAGAGACCCATACTTACACACTATAAACAACCCTCATAATAGCCACTGTACGAGGGTCGCTGAAAACAACATGTTTACATTGTTAACCGGCTCTAAAAGGAACGAATGCTCATTTGTTTACAGGTTTCCATGACAACACGTGCGAGAGCGAGCTGAACGTTCCGCTCCGTTAGTCACCTCCACGACCTGTTGTAGAGGCACACAACACACGTAATTAACAGCTACATTTTTATGATAGATCTAATACTTCCCCCTCCCCCTCCCCCTCTAAAAAAAATAGAGGAATGTGTCGTGCTGCCAAATAATACTCGTTATTCATTATTTTTTCACGAATCAATAGCTTTTTAAATGAGTTTCTATAAGTTTGTAAACCATTCATTTGAGTGTCCACACGAGCGACATGGGACGAGGCAGATATTGCAATATATATGATTATATAGTAATTATTAATGCAACACTATTTACAGTATGAACTGCTAGGCGTAAAAGTGTAATGGCAGTAATGACATCTATAAAAGTAATGTAAATGCTAAAAATTGTGATAGTGATGATCAATAATGTTAATAATAATTATAAAAATTATAATCATAATGATGAAAATAAAAATCATAATAATGATGATCATGGCTAATGATAAGAACGAGAATAATGATGATGATGATGATAAAAATAATGATAATAATGGTAATGTTGATAATAATAATAACAACAACCATCATAATCATCATCATCACCATCATCACCATCACATCAATAACACCATATGTGATGTTAGTGTTATCACCATTACCATCACCCTCTCTATTACTAAACTATTATTATGAAAACACAAACATATTTCATCATCCACTTCATACCAGAGCGAAAATATATGACACATAACAACATAGTTACAACATGACCTATGTGCCGTATGACTAGCTCGTTTGTTATGGGTAAAATGTGAAATTTCTACAGTATCTGTTAATCTGTAATATCATAATTTCTTTTGGCAGCTTTGCGTTTGTACAAAATTAGCTTTTAAAATACATTATAAAGGATATAGATAGTTGGTAAAAAGTATTTTGATTCGTTGAACTTTGCAAAAATTATAATAACAATAATGCTAGTAATGCTAATAATGATGATGATGATAATAATAATAATGATTATAATAATTATAGAAAATAATAATAATAATAACAATAAAAATAATAATAATAATAATAATAATAATAATAATGATAATGATAATGATAGCAATAATCATAATAATTATGATAACAATAATAAAAATAAGTATTATGATAATAATGATAACAATAGTAATAATAGTTAGTAAGTAAATATATGAATAAATCAAACAGAAAATTTTGAGTTTCAGACATAAGATGACGTGGCATATTTATAATCCCGTCGTTGATAATGAAAAAATTAATATTGATATGAGCATGACGCAGTGTACTCTAATTTTGATAATATGGTATTCATTAAGGGGCGAGAGTGGGGGGGGGGGGGGAATTATCTATTCAATATTTTCAGGAACAGACTTGTCTTGCAAAATTACTGTTACTGGTTAACGCTCATTTAGCAAAGGTGATAAAAAAAATGTGGTAGGTAGAGAGAATACAGGTTAATGAATGGAGGGAGAAAGGAGAGGAGAAGAGAAAGGGATGGAGAGAGGGAAGGAGAGAGGAAAGCAAGGGAGAGAGTATATAGGAGAATGAGGGAGAGGGAAAGAAAGAATGAGAATTATAAATCAGATAGAGAAATTGGGAGAGAGAGATGGGGGTGGAGGGAAGAAAAGAGAGATAAGGAAAAGAGAGAGAGAGAGAGAGAGAGAGAGAGAGAAGGAGATAGGGAGAGAGGGAGAGAGAGAGAGAGAGAGAGAGAAACAGAGACAATAACAGACGAAGAAACTGGGACAGGAAAAGGGGAAGGAGAACTGAAGAGAGAGAAAGAGAAACAGACAGAAAAAAAGACACAGAAAGAGACACAGACATAGACAGAGAAACACACAAACAAACAAATTACACCAATAGAAAAAAACACGATTTATAATATAAACAAAACAGAACAACGACCTTCTAAAGAGCTAATCATTCTCCCAGTTAATTATCATTCAACTTGCTCATGAGGCGATTAATGAGAAAAATTATGAGGATTTTCATGTGTCACGGTCTACTTAATAATTCTAATAATCTTTACACGAAATAAGATATCACCATCATTATCATCGTCATCAATCATCATCACCATCATCACCATCATCATCATCATCACCATTATTATCATCATCATCATCATCACCATCATCATCATCATCATCATTATCATCATCATCCTTATCATCATTATCATCATCATCACCATCATCATCATCATCATCGCCATTATCATCATCATCACCATCATCATCATTATTATCATCATCATCGCCTTATCATTATCATCATCATCACCATCATCATCGCCGTCATATTCATCATCATCATTATCATCATTTTCGAGCGTAAAACCGGGTCATATACTGTAACAACAAATCGACAGCAATCGCTTTTGCAACAAACTTAAATATTCTTTACCGTGTTCTTAATATGATATTATCCTAATAATCGCCCGTCTAAGATGAGACTAATAGGAAAGTAAAAAAAAGGAAGAGAGAGAGAGAGAGAGAGAGAGAGAGAGAGAGAGAGAGAGAGAGAAGAGAGAGAGAGAGATCAGAGGTGGTGTGTGCCATGAGTCAGCTGTGAAGTCTGTCTGTCTGTCTGTCTCTCTCTCTCTCTCTCTCTCTCTCTCTCTCTTTCTCTCTCTCTCTCTCTCTCTCTCTCTCCTCTCTCTCTCCTCTCTCTCTCTCTCTTTCTCTCTCTCTCTCTCTCTCTCTCTCTCTCTCTCTCTCTCTCTCTCCTCTCTCTCTCTCTCTTCTTTCTCTCTCTCTCTCTCTCTTCTCTCTCCTTCCTCCCTCCTCCTCCCTCTCCTCTTTCCCTCTCCTCCTCTCTCTCTCTCTCTCTCTCTCCTCTCCTCTCTCTTCTCCTTCTCTCTCTCTCTCTCTCTCTCTCCCTCTCTCCTCTCTCTCTCCTCCCTCCTTCCTCCTCTCCCCCTCCCTCCTCCCTCTTTTCTCTCGCTGTGCGCCGTTATAGTCTCAGATTGATCTTCGTATTAGCAGCCTTTCTATCTCTCACCACGTTCTGTTACATAAAGTGATGTTGCGTTTATCGATAAGCTCAGTAATTTTAGGCATATACTGTATTCGATGTGCGCAGAACGTTCAGTATTACGTGATGTTGCGGTTTTTGCAAGTAATGTTTATGTATGTATCTGTGTTGTTTGTGACTTGTATTGTTCGGCTGTAGTCGTGTATTGGTGTGCGTGCACATGTGTCGATGTGAATGTGTTATCATCATGTTGTTATACATGTGTATTTATGCAGGCATGTTGTTTTTTTATCATCGTTGCATGTCAAAATACATTTCCCCCAAGAAAAACAACGCCAAGACACCAGCAAGAGAGAATGTGCCGGTTTTATGCTAATTTATTGATTTTCTTTTACTTCGTCGACTCTCACCTTGATGTCGTGATTCTGGCTGCAATCTCCTCATCACCTTCCGCGTTGCAAAGCATCAAAGCGATTTCATGCAACTGCAACATTAATGTGAAGGTATTGGAAGGACCACATTTTCATTATTCATTGCAATATTTTATGATTTGCATTCTCATTATTTATTATGATGATGAAGGGTTTGTATTGCATGGCAAGTCATGCAATCTGTTGCTGGGCTGTTATCTGTTATGAATCCTTTGGTGTCATGGCCATGTCCATTATTAAGGTAATTATGAAATTGTCATCATTGTTATCATTGTTATAATTGTAATAATTAGCAGTAGGAGTATTATTATTATCAGTGTCATTATTATTATTATTATTATCACTATTATTATTATCACTGTTATCATCACTGTCATTATTATTATTATCATTATTATTATTGTTTTTTATTGTCGTTATTATTATCATAGTTATTACTACCATAATTATAATAATTAAAATTATAATTATTGTTATTTCTAATGTCATCGTTGCTGTTACTTTTGTCATGATTATTATTATCATCAAAATTCTTAATATCATTATCATGATTTATGTTGTCATTATTATCATTACAATTGTATTTATCAGTGTCATTATTATCGTTGTCATTATCATCACTATTAGCTACATCATAATTATCATTATAACTATCATCTCTGTTAGCATCAAAATCATTACTGTAATCATCTTTATCATTATCATCATTATCGTTATCATTATCATCATCATAACTCTTTATCAGTTCCATCAGTTTCACTTTCACTTTCACTATCACTATCACTCTCATTATCATTTCCATCACAAAATCATGCATATTCATCTCAATAGATCACGAATGAATCAGACTCATTTTACATTACATCACTCACTATAAATTTCTTCTCTCTCTCTCTCTCTCTCTCTCTCTCTCTCTCTCTCTCTCTCTTCTTTCTATCTCTCTCTCTCTTTCATTTTTTTCTCTCTTTCATTCTCTCTCTCTCTCTCTCTCTCTCTCTCTCTTCTCTCTCTCTATATATATATATCTCTCTCTCTCTCTCTTTTCTCTCTCTCTCTCTCTCTCTCTCTTCTCTCTCTCACACCACTATCATCATCATTTCCATCACAAAATCAGGCATATTCATATCAATAAATCACGCATGACTCAAACTGATTTGACATCATATCACTTTCACTACAAATTTCCTCACACAAAGGTAACAATGTTGGTATTCAAACGAGTGCAAAATTGTTGTCTTACAGCCAAGTGTCAAAATCTAATTACGCTCAGGAAGATGATTGGCTGTCTTGATTAATTGAAAGTGATATTGTGGTTTGTCACGAAACAGTTCAATAAGTTTTTATAAATATGACAAATTCTGTGATTTTTTTTTTTTTTTTTCATTGTTACTTTTTTTTCATTTAGTATTTTCTTGTTTCGTGGTTTGTAGTTCGCTTTTCAGTTGTTGTTTTTTTACCTTTATTTCTGGAAGTTTTTTTTTTGTGATTTACTTTTTTTTGTCATTCTCCTTTTGTTGATTTTCAATGTGTTTTCCCTCTCTATCTCTATATATATGTAGATATAGATAGATAGATAGATAGATAGATAGATAGATATAGATATAGATGTATGTATGTATATCAAGGCTATAGTGAACACCTTAATTTCAAACGGATCGAGAGCACAATCTTGATCTCCATTAACAAAAAAAAATATTAAAAAAATAAATCAGAAAATAACAATATGAAAAGAGTTTCATAACATCAACAGAAAAATAAATAAATAAACATAATGGAAATGCACGTAACAAGCAAACAACCTATAATGAGGTAACTGCTTGTTACAGTCACAAAATTTGACCTTTAACGAGTCAATGGTTGTTGGGTTGTTTGAGCTCGTGGCGATTTTAAAATGAAAAAAGTCGAGTATTTTAAATTTAGTGGACAGATTTTTTAAATCATTGTGAGTGAAGGTGTGTAAGATAATTTCTGTGTACGATGGCGGAGGAAGATGGTTTACTTAGAGGTAAGTTTGTTCCTAATGATTTACTTATATGTTCGAGTATTTGATGTGAAACGTGAAACTGACTCCCTCTCCAAAAAAGAAAAAAAGAAATATATACATATATGGCGTGTGTGTGCGTGTGTCTCAGTGTGTACAAATGCGCGCGTGTGTACGTATATATGTTGTTTTTTTCCTTTCTCATTCTTATGCGGGGTCGCCATGATCAGGTTCTGGCAGATATCTTTTATGGCCGGATGCCCTTCCTGACGCCAACCCTCTCTATTCACCTGGACTTGGGACCGGCACTGACTTGGGCTGGCTTGCCCACCCAGTGGCTGGGTAGGCGTGTGCGTATTAATATGTATACATAAATATACATACATATGTGCATATATGCCCCATACCCCCTCCCCCCGTCCCCCGAAGTTGTCAACCACAAGTGTTGCCAACTCATAAGAGAAAAAATGGCCAAATCATTGCGAGTTGCAACCTCTTTAACCCAGCGCCGCAGAACTATTGCCGTTATAGTCTGTAAAACTTCTTAATGACCCGAATTTATGATGTTCCCGACAACATAACCCCGTGTAAATGTTCTGGAACAAAAATCGTCATTTTTTCCCCAAATAGTCCGAGGTTTATGACGGGTGACTGCATTGTTCGGTGTGAGTGTGTGCGTGTGCGTATGTGTGTGTGTGTGTGTGTGTGTGTGTGTGTGTGTGTGTGTGTGTGTGTGTGTGTGTGTGTGTGTGTGTGTGTGAGAGTGATAGAATATGTGTGTGTGTGTGTGTGCGTGTGTTCTGGAAGGGGGTATTGTTTATGCTAATGTACCTTGTGAATGTCAGGGAATGTGTGTGTCTATGTGCGTGTATGTGTATCTGTCTATGCCTGTACGTATGTATGTATGTATGTTCTCACCACATCCTGAGAATAAGAGGACTTGACCGCTATGTTGCAATTATCATTTATGTCTTTTAATGTGCTCTGTGTCTGTTGCATGTAATTAAGAGGTTATTCCATTCCATCGAGAATACACATCATT
>NC_051411.1:39778495-39780995 GCF_015228065.2 Penaeus monodon
GAGAGTGACGGGAAATCGAAATTGAAACGGAGATTGGAATTATTTATTTGGTCATAATACGTTACAGGGCTTGTCATTTAGAGTGCAAGAGGTATGGCCGAGATTTTTGGTAATTGGAATAGCCTTTAAAAAAAAATCAAACATGCAGTTGACAAAAAAAATGCTTTACAAAGAAACTGACCGAATAATCATTCTACAAGGACATGAAATTAAGACACATAATATGATACAAAATACAGTTCATACATTTACTTGTATTTATGCCAGATAGAGTATTTGTCACGGTTACAGAACGAACTCATGATGTCTTCAATGGATTAATCTTTTGCTTGGTTTAAAAAAAGGTATCAATAATTAGAAGGATACATATATAGTGGTAATAATGACAAACTCTAGTTCAGATTAACATGAACACGTTATATCAAATGAAAATCCATGGCTGTGTTTTTATTAGACGTGAAGATTAAACAGGGTTATGCAAGAGGAGTACTTTTGTATTGCTACCGCTTAGTAATATTGCACTAATGCATTGACTTAAAATGTTAAAATACTGATAATAATACTGGCATTAGAACATGAGGATAAACAGACGATCTTCGGATTTAATTTTCTTAGACAGGACGCAAGCATAAGCACAAGACATTAATAATAAATCAGTAAAAATAATATCAATATTTGTTTAAAAATATATATTTTTTAGAGTGGATTTAAAGCATTTTAAAGAGGGATTATTTTTTTAATATCAGGTGGCAATTTGTTATAGATCAGGGTTCCACGACAACGTCGTTTCTTGTGGGAATAAAGTTTATTTGTAACGTCTTGGGAAATAATTGAAAAATATGTTCGGACAATTTAAGTGTTTGTGTGTATAAACGGCACATGTTTGTGTGTTAGTATCGTTAAAACTTAATAAATTTAGCTCTTAGAAAGCATTATTGGTATGGTCACAGTTCCCCAAATACGTTATTACCTTTCTTAATTTCTTTAGCATTATGACGATTGGGTTGAGTGAGGTTTTACTTCCCCCCCCCCCCCTGTAAGACAATAGGTAAGGTTAGGATAAACTAAGGTATAATATAGTGACCTTAGTGCCCCTCTATTCAAATGGTTTTCGAGTCTGATTTATTAAATCATATGGTTTTCCAATTTTGTCTCAGACGTTTTAAGTATAGTTGTGCCAATAGAGATGTTTATTGACAGTAACTCCAAGAAATGTTATTTGATACACTTGTCTGAAATTCCTTCCATTAATACCAATGCTATTGAGTGGATATGTAAATAGTTCGTCTATGGAAGATGATTTATTGTGTTATTTAAGTTTATACGCATTTAGCCAGTTGCTTATGTAAATACGTTCTTCGTGGGCGGTGGGGAGGGGGTTCCGGGAGTAGGGGGAAGGGGGGAGGGGGCTGTGAAGTAGCGGGAAGGTGGGGGGGGGGGAGTGGAGGTAGGGAATAGGAAAGGGTAATATAGGTCATATTTTTCTGTCGCTAAGGTAAATTTTTTTTGCTTTTTTGGGGGGAGGTTAGAAAAATCTCTTCCTTCTTGATAAAGGATGAAAGTAAATGTAGTTGTAATACTCTCCTTATCTATCTCAATTTTCTCGTTGTTCTATTCTGCAATTACGCTTTCTGGAATCCTCTGTCCATGGCATTCGGCAGAGAGCATTAGTATCAGAAGCCATTTATTAGCGTGGCATAGCGTTCTGTAATAAGATACTGGAAGATATGTACGAAGATGGGATTATCAAGCACTAAGAAATCGACAAAATTTTTTATGAGGAAAAAGAATAATGTTATCTCAACAAAGCTTCTGTTTTCATTGACGAAGCCCCGAGGCAAAGATAGATTAAAATTCAGATTAAAATTCAGAGCCTTTTTTTTTTTTTTTTTTTTTTTTTTTTTTTTTTTTTTTTTTTTTTAATACAATATCAGGTACTTAAGTAGGAGAGTTCTATCATAAGATATTCGCATTAGAAACTGAAGTACATAATTTGTCTGTGTAATTAAAGGCCTGACGCCACTCACAATTTAGAAGGTGACTTTTTAATATCTATTTCGAAAGTATTCAAGTTGGAGACATTTTTAATATTTTCATATATATTTCATATATTTCATATATTTTTCAAATATATTTCATATATTTCTAATATTTTCAGGTAGGTGATTCCAGATCTTGGGTCCGCATATTTGCATTTGTCTTGATCCTTTTTCTGTATATAATCCTAGGCTGGAGGTAACCTTCAGCAGATATAGAAACATCTTATAAAGTTTCTTGTTATCTTTGGTAAAAGTTCCTTTCAGTGTTCAATAAAAGTTCCTTCCATTGTGTTTAATAAAAGTTCTTTGCAATGCTCAATAAAAGTTCCCTCTATTATGTTTGATGAAAGTTATTTGCCATTATGTTTAATGGAAAAAAAATCCCACTATGTTTTATAAAAGTTCCTCGCCATTATGTTTAATAAAAAAAAATCCATAATGTTTAATGAAAAAGAATTCCC
>NC_051411.1:39785995-39790995 GCF_015228065.2 Penaeus monodon
CCTCCTTCCCTCCCTCTTTCTCTCCCTCTTTCTCCCTTCCATCTCTCCCTCCCTCCTCCACTTTTCCTCCCTCCTTTTCCTCCCTCTTCCCTCCTCCCTCCCCTTCCCTCTTCCTCCCCTTTCCCTCCTCCTTCCTCCTTCCTCCTCCCCCCTCCCTCCTCCTCTTCCCCCCTCCTCCTCCTTCCTTCCCTCCTTCTTCCTCCCTCCTCTTTCTCCTCCTTCCCTCTTTCCTTCCCTCTTTCCCTCCTCTTTCCCTCCCGCCCCCTTCCCATTCCCTCCCTCTTACTTCCTCCTTCCTCCTTCCCTCCCTCCCCTTCCTCCTTCCTCCCCCTCTTTCCTTCCTCCTTCCCTCCTCCTCCTCTTTCCTCCCTCCTTCCCTCCTCCTACCTCCTCCTTTCCTTCCGTCCCTCCTCCCCTCCCTCCTTCCCTCTTTCCTTCCTTCCCCTCCTTCCCTCCCTCCCCCCTTCCCTCCTTCCCTTTTTCCTTCCTTCCCTTCCCTCCCTCCCTCCTCCTTCCTTCCCTCTTCCCTCCCTCTTCCCTCCCTTCCCTCCCTCCCTCCCCTCCCTCCCTTCCCTCCCTTCCCCTTTCCAATATCATTCGCTCATGTCCCTTCAGAAGGTCCTCAAAGGCAATCTCTTCTATCTCTTTTCGGTTCCTCTGTCATTTGTTTCTGCTTTTGCTTCTTTTTCGCTCCTTCTTTCTCTCTTTCTCTCTCTCTCTCTGTCTGTCTTCGTCTGTATCTTCGTCTGCCTGGCTGTTTCTCGCTCTGACTGTCTGCATGTCTCTGTTTGCCTCTGTCTTTCTCTGTCTTTCTGTCTGTCTACCTGTCTGTGTGCCTCATTCTCACTCTCATTCTCTCTCTCTCTCTCTCTCTCTCTCTCTATCTATCTATCTATCTATCTATCTATCTATCTATCTATCTTTCTCTGCTTTAACTTATCTTCCTTTCTTTCCTTTTCCCATACACTCTCTATTTCTCCTATTTGCTTACGTGTGTTTCTGGGACAGTATGTGTGAACAGTATGTATGTGGCTTAGTGTGTAATTTTATACACTGCATGTGTGTGTATGTGTACAGTATGTATGTGGCTTACCATATTAAGTTTTAAATTGCATATTTCCTTATGTACAAAGACTGCAGATAGTTTTATATATATGCATGGGTGTTTGTATATATTCAAGGGTACGTATGTATGTGGCTTTTTGTGTGTACAGCGCATGCGGTTATGTGTGTATATATGTACAAAATATACGAAGCTTTATGTGTATGCCTACAGTCTGTGTGTATGGCACGTGTGTGGTTTTGTGTTTATGTAGAGTATGTGTGTTTGCGTGTCGGTATATTCATATATGAGCCTGCACGTGTGTACGTATATATATATATATATGTGCTACCGTGTGTCTGCTAACCATTATCACCAGAAGCTACTATAGCACCATAAACCATAGAGAGAGTGACGGATAAATGACCAGATGTACAGAATAAACATCGTTGTTTATCCCTGTAGCGAATCGGATCCCCTTCCCTCTCTCCTGTGACTCTTTTTTTTATAGATCCAATCTTAATGTCGAGCAAGAGGATTGGATTCCATGTGAGCTTAACGCTGGAAACACGTGAGGTTTGTTGGTTAACCTATTTTTTCCTTTACGAATGAAATAAGGAGGGTAAGTCATTTTCTGAATCTATTTATATTTCCCATCTATCTGTATATGTAAGTTTCTGTCTTTATATCTGTCTATCTACCTCGCTATTCTTTCATTCATATATATAAACATACATGCATAGATAATGTGTGTGTGTGTGTGTATGTGTGTGTGTGTGTGTGTGTGTGTGTATGTGTGTGTGTGTGTGTGTGTGTGTGTGTGTGTGTGTGTGTGTGTTTGTATGTATGTGTGTGTGTGAGTATGTATGTGTATGTGTGATACATAAACTTGCAGTTTCTTCACTCAGAGTCGTACTTTCCAAATATTAAGTAAAGAAAATGAAGAGGAATACTTATTGAAAGACAGAGCATACTCACCCCTATAGATTCATCGTTGATTAATATCCTAATATCAAAAAATTATTTTGTAATAAATTTCCTCGTTTCCGTGATGGCTAATCAATGAGCGTCTGCCCCTATCACTGTGATTACCATTGATAGCATTAGGCCTATGATTCTTCTTTACTATTTCATTATCTTTGATGTTAGAATTACCATTATGATTATGATTATTGTTCGTGAGAAAAGGAAAGTTTACGTTGTGTGTGAGAAAGAAAGAGGGAGAGGGAGAGAGAAAGAGAGAAAGAGAGAGAAAGATAGATAGAGAGAGAGAGAGAGAGAGAGAGAGAGAGAGAGAGAGAGAATTACAGACAGATAAACAGACAGAGACAGACAGACAGAGACAGAGAGATAAACAGGCAGACAGAAAGACAGACAAACAAACAGACAAACAACAATAAACATATACAGATTTCAGAAAACGACAGAAACAGAAAAAAATCAGGAAACTACACGAAAGGAATCGTCGACTTTAAAAGGAAGCTGCAAGAAGGCTTGGCATTTCTACAGATGTCTTGAGTGTGGGCTGCTGTTCCCGTGTAGAAAATGTGTGTTTGTCATCATCACTTCATCCCGCCCCCTTTGGAGACAGGGAGGGAGGGAGGGGGAGGGGGAGGGACGGAGGGAGGGAGGTAGAATCGGGAGGGGCAGAGAGAGAGAGGGGGAGAGGGAGGGAGGGGGGTATTAGGAGAGAAAAAGAGAGGGGAGAGAGAGAGGAGAGAGAGAGAGAGAGAGAGAGAGAGAGAGAGAGAGGGAGGGGGGGGAGAAAGAGAGAGAGATAGAGGGGGGGGGAGAAAGCGAATGAGAGAAGGGGAAAAAAATCTTAATATATCATTAGCATTACATTTTTTATCATATTTTTATCATTAACATCTACTGACTGTATCTTAATCAGTATTGCTAACATCATGATAATTATCATACTTATATTTAATGGTATTTTTATCATTAAATAAATTCATTATCAATGTCATAGGTAAACCGTAATTATCAGCAGCAGCAGCAGCTTGCCAATTTTGTATACTCATCAATGGCATTATCAAAATCATTACATACAGTATTATTATTATATTTTTCAAAATGCATATTGCTACTGGTATAATAACAGTGGTTATTTTTTATCAATGGCAATATAATTTTAATACTTAACGCTGGAAGCATTGAAAAGAAAATATTTGTTAATTATGTTACAAATGTTTCGTTAATAAGTTTTATTTGCTTGACTTCTTGTGTAAATGTTTGCCTACACGTCATGTAAATATTTCTAAATTTACAAAACTTGGTGGATCGTTAGAGAGACGTTTGAAATCTCTCTCTCTCTCTCTCTCTCTCTCTCTCTCTCTCTCTCTCTCTCTCTCTCTCTCTCTCTCTCTCTCTCTCTCTCTCTCTCTCTCTCTCTCTCTTTCTCTCTCTCTCTCTCTCTCTCTCTCTCTCTCTCTCTCTCTCTGTCTTTCTCTCTCTCTCTCTCTCTCTTCTCTAACTCTTTCTATTTCTCTTTCTCTTTCCCTTTCCCTCTCTCTATTCACGTGTGTGTGTGTGTGTGTGTGTGTGTGTGTGTGTGTGTGTGTGTGTGTGTGTGTGTGTGTGTGTGTGTGTGTGTGTGTGTTATATATATATATATATATATATATATATATATATATATATATATATATATATATATATATACATATATATATATATATATTATACACACACACACACACACACATATATATATAGAGAGAGATAAATAAATAGATAGATAGATAGATAGATTCATGTGTATGCATACATGTATATAACAGTACCCACTGTCTATCTTCCTCTCTCTATGTAGTTGCGTATTTGTCATGCATGTATTACTGATGTCTGTGCGCTTGTTCTTTTTCAGAGAAAATGTTTCGAGACATAGCGAAGTCAATAGAGATCAGACATATTAATTAATGAAAAACAAATACATAAAATATAACCCCCCCCCCCACACACACACACAAAAAAAAAAAATCAAATCACTTAGAATAGCTTCTATATTTTGATATCAAGTAGATGAATATTCATATTGATAGTTTACTCGTGTATTCATCCTGAGGTTTACTGATTAATTAAGTCTGATAATTCCCCAAGCTATCTGTAAATAACATAGACTCACCGCTCTCAAAAATACGCTTACATCCATTAAATAAATATGCTTTAATTAAAACAAGATACTGAACATTATTGCTTATACTCGAACCTCTTTTTGCGTTCCTATAAGTATTAATACTTATACGATTAACCAGTACTTATACTACTTATATGTACATCACTAATAGTAGTATAATGGATAGTTTTGGGATAACAATGATAATGCTTCTGAAAATGAAGCTGGTGACAAAGCTATTGTGATGATTATAATGGTAATGATGTTAATGATAGCAGTGTTGATAATGAGTGATGATGAGGATTTTTATCATTATTGTCATCTTTGCAACCGTCATGATAACAGTAATTAAGATGGTCATGATGATAAAAGCAACGGCTATAGTGATTATAATGATTATAACAACAACAAAAACGATAATGATGGTGGTGATAATGATATTGATAATGATAATGATAATGATAGTAACAGTTATATTAACGATGATGATGATAATAGTAGCAATAGCAACAATAATAATAATGGTGATAACAATAACAGTAATGACAATGATGGTCATGAAAATTATAATGATAATAATAGCACTGATAATAATGATAATAATAATAATAGTTGCAATAGCATTAGTAATAATTATGATGTTAATAATTGTAGTGATAAAAATAATAATTATTATTATGATTATGATAATGATAATTATGATGATGATGATGAAGAGGAGGATGAGGAGGATCATAATAATGATAGTACTAATGATGGTGTTAATGATGATAAAATTCATAATAACAACGGCACTGATGATAGTAATGACAGAAATAATATTGATAATAAAAATAA
>NC_051411.1:39795995-39800995 GCF_015228065.2 Penaeus monodon
CATATATATATAACTCTCTCTCGCTGTATACATATGTACGCACGATATATGAGCGTGAATATCCGCACATCCTCAGCCATAATCTAATACATGACGAGCAGCAAATGAATATGGAATGTGCAAATTCCACCAGTTATCCCCATAGAAATTAAAATGCATATATGTAAATGAACATGCGGTATAAGTAGTGGCAGTTAGCTGAGAGAATGCATAGGTAAATAGAATATATAGTTTTTTTTTGTTTTGTTTTTTGCTGTTATTGGACAGAGCGAAGGACAAACAGGCGTGTAGAGAGAAAGATATTATTAAAGAGAGAGATAAAGATAACGTAGGTATTAAGAAAAATATTGAGAATATTTACGTTTTAATAATTTATTTTTATCTTCTTGAGAAAATAAAAGATACGCAAAAGCAAAGACAAGACAAAAAACAAACACAAAAAAAAACAGAAAAAAACACAAGAGCAAGAACAAAAACAAAAAATAAACAAAATCAAAAACAAAGACAAACAAAAAAATCAAAATAAAAACAAAAGAAAAAAAAATTCTCTTCTGCTTCTTCTTCCTTCTTCCTCTTCCCTTTCCTTCCCTTTGTCTCTCTCCCTCTCCCTTCTCACCCTTCCGTTTCCTCTCCCTTTTTTCCGTGCCTCCTTCTCCCTCTCCCTCTCTTTCTTCTCTCTCTTCCCTTCCTTTCTTTCTTCTTTCCTTTTCCTGTTTGTTTGTTTGTTTCTATTCTCTTCCACTCCTCTCTTTCTATCTTCCTTACTCTCTCTTTCTTTCCCCTTTATCCTTCGCCCTTCTCTTCGTCTCCTCTCCCCTTTCCTTCGCCTTTATTTCCCCATTCCCCATTCTCCTCCTCCATTCTCCTCTTCCCCTTTATTCTCCCTCTCCTATCCCTCCTCTTTACTCCTCCGTTCTCCCTTTTTTTCCCCCCCCCCCCCTTTCCTACGTTTCCCTGTCTCCCCCCCTTTCCCTTTTCCCCCGACCCCCACCCCCCATTATTCCCATTATCCCTTCCCCCTTCGTTCCCCACCCCCATTACGCCCTACCCCCTTCCACCCCCATCCCCCCTTACGCCACCAACCGCCGTCACTTCCCCCCATTACAACCCCCATTACCCCTTCCCCCCTTCACTCCCCCCCCCCACTTTTACCCATTACAACCCCAATTATCCCATCCCCCTTCACTCCCCCCTCACTTCCCCCCATTACCCCTTACCCCCTCTATCGACCCCCCCACTATCGACCCCCACCCCTGAGGCCTCCCCCCCCCCCCCCGGGCCCCCAGGACACGCAAGGCGGCCCCCTGATTTTCCCGAGCCGGCCATTGCGTTGCCCGCGTTGGCCATGGCGGCAGGGGTGGAAAGCTTTTCTGCCCGCGTCCTCCTTTTCCCCTCTTTTTCCCCCCTTTTTTCCCTTTTTTCTCTTTTTTTGTTTTTCTGTTTTTTTCTTCTTTTTTTTTTTTTTTTCCCCTTTTTTTCTTTTTTTTTTCTTTCCCTTTTTTCCCCCCTTTTTTTTCTTTTTTTTTTTTTTTTTTTTTCCCCCCCTTTTTTTTTCTTTTTCTTTTTTTTTTCCTTTTTTTCCTCTTTTTTTTTTTTTTTTTTTTTTTTTTTTTTTCTCTTTTTCTTTTTCTTTTTTTCTCTTTTTCCTCTTTTTTTCTCTTTTCCTTTTTTCTCTTTTCCCATTTTTATCTTTTCTTCTTTCCCTCTTTTCATCTTTCCTCTTTTCCTCTTTTCATCTTGTTCTGTTTGTTCTTACTTTCCTATATTTTCTTATTTTCTTTTTTCTTCTTATCATTATTTGTCTATTTCTTTTGTCAATTTTTTTTAGGTTTTTAGGTTTTTTCTTTTTCTTATATTTTTCTTCATCTCTTTTTCATTTATTTCATTTCTTTCCCTGGTTTTTTCCCTTTCCTTTTCTTTTTATCTTTTCTCCTTACCCCTTTCTTCTTTCCTCTTCCTTTTCTTTTTTTTCTTCTCCCCCCATTACCCCTTCCCCCCTCTATCGCCCCCCCACTATCGACCCCCACTCCTGAGCCCCCCCCCCCCCCCCCCCCCCCCCGGCCGAGACACGCAAGGCGCCCCATGATTTCCCTGAGCCGGCCATTGCGTTGCTGCGTTGGCCATGGCGGCAGGGATGGACGCTTGCTGCCCGCGTCCTCCTTTCCTCTCTTTCCTCGTTTTCTCTTTTCTCTCTTTTTCTGTTTTTTTCTGTTTTTCTCTCTCCCCTTTTTTTTTTTTCTCTTTTTTTTTTTTTTTTCTTCTTTTTTCCCTTTTTTTTTTTTTTTCTCCTTTCTCTTTTTTTTTCCTCTTTTTCTTTTTTTTTCTCCCTTTTTTTCTCTTTTTTTTTTTTTTTCTATTTTTTTTTTTCTCTCTCTTTTTTTTTTTTTTTTTTTTTTTCTTTTTTTCTTTTCTTTTTTTCTTTTTCTTTTTTTTTTTCTTTTTTTCTTTTTTTCCTCTTTTTCTCTTTTCCTTTTTCTTCTTTCCCCTTTCCTCTTTTTCCCTTTCACTCTTTTCTTCTTTTCCTCTTTTAAATCTTGTTCTGTTTGTTCTTACTTTCCTATATTTTCTTATTTTCTTTTTTCTTCTTATCATTATTTGTCTATTTCTTTTGTCAATTTTTTTTAGGTTTTTAGGTTTTTTCTTTCTTATTATTTTTCTTCATCTCTTTTTCATTTATTTCATTTCTTTCCCTGGTTCCTCTTTCCCTTCTCTTCTTATCTTTTCTCCCTTACCCTTTCTTCTTTCCTCTTCCTTTTCTTTTCTTTCTTCTCCCCCCATTACCCCTTCCCCCCTCTATCGACCCCCCCACTATCGACCCCCACTCCTGAGCCCCCCCCCCCCCCCGGCCGCAGGACACGCAAGGCGCCCCATGATTTCCCTGAGCCGGCCATTGCGTTGCTGCGTTGGCCATGGCGGCAGGATGGACGCTTGCTGCCCGCGTCCTCCTTTCCTCTCTTTCCTCGTTTCTCTTTTCTCTCTTTTTTTCTGTTTTTCTGTTTTTTCTCTCTCTCTTTTTTTTTTTCTCTTTTTCTTTTTTTTTTCTTCTTTTTTTTCCCTTTTTTTTCTTTTTTCTCCTTTTTCTCTTTTTTCTTTTTTCTTTTTTTTTTTCTTTTTTCTTTTTTCTTTTTTTTCTTTTTTTCTTTTTTTTTTTTTTTTTTTTTTTTTTTTCTTTTTTTTCTTTCTTTTCTTTTTTTTTCTCTTTTTCTTTTTTTCTTTTTTTCTCTTTTTTCTTTTTTCCTTTTTTTCTTTTCCTTTTTTTTCTTTTTTCATTTGATCTTTTCTTCTTTTCCTCTTTTCATCTTGTTCCTGTTTGTTCTTACTTTCCTATATTTTCTATTTTCTTTTTTCTTCTTATCATTATTTGTCTATTTCTTTGTCAATTTTTTTTAGTTTTTTTATTTAGGTTTTTTCTTCTTGTTATTTTTCTTCATCTCTTTTTCATTTATTTTCCATTTCTTTCCCTGGTTCCTCTTTCCCCTTCTCTTCTTATCTTTTCTTCCCTTACCCTTTCTTCTTTCCTCTTCCGTTTCCTTTCTGGCTCTTCTCCCCATTTTACCCCCATTCCCCCCTCTATCGACCCCCCCACTATAGACCCCACCCCCCCCCCCCTCCTGAGAGCCCCCCCCCCCCCCCGGGCCGCAGGACACGCAGCCCCCATGATTTCCCCTGAGCCGGCCATTGCGTTGCTGCTTGGCCCATGGCGGCAGGGATGGACGCTTGCTGCCCGCGTCCTCCGTTCCTCTCTTTCCTCGTTTCTCTTTTTCTCTCTTTTCTGTTTTTCTGTTTTGCTCTCTCTCTTTTTTTTTCTCTTTTTTTCTTTTTTTTTTCTTCTTTTTTCCCTTTTTTTTCTTTTTTCTCCTTTTCCCTCCTCTTTTTTTCCCCTCTTTTTCTCTTTTTTTTCTTTTTTCTTTTTTTTCTTTTTTTCTTTTTTTTCTTTTTTCTTTTTTTTTCTCTTTTTTCTTTTTTTTCTGTTTTCACTTTTTTTTTCTCTCTCTTTTCTTTTTTTTTTCTTTTTTCTTTTTTCTTTTTCCTCTTTCTGTTTTTTTTTTTTCTTTTTTTCTCTTTTTCCTCTTTTTCCTCTTATTCTCTTTTCCCTCTTTCTTTCTTTCCCCTTTCCTCTTTTTCCCTTCATCTTTTCTCTTTCCTCTTTTCATCTGTTTCTGTTTGTTCTTACTTTTCCCTATTTTTCTTATTTTCTTTTTTCTTCTTATCATTATTTGTCTATTTCTTTGTCAATTTTTTAGGTTTTTAGGTTTTTTCTTTCTATTATTTTTTTCTCACCTTTTTCATTTATTCCATTTCTTTCCCTGGTTCCTCTTTCCTTCCCTTCCTTCTATCTTTTCTCCCTTACCCCTTTCTTCTTTCCTCTTCCTTTTCTTTTCTTTCTCTCCCCCCTTACCTTCCCCCCTCTATCGAACCCCCCACTATCGACCCCCACTCCTTATCTCCCCCCCCCCCGGCCGCAGGACACGCAAGGCGCCCCATGATTTCCCTGAGCCGGCCATTGCGTTGCTGCGTTGGCCATGGCGGCAGGGATGGACGCTTGCTGCCCGCGTCCTCCTTTCCTCTCTTTCCTCGTTTCTCTTTTCTCTCTTTTTCTGTTTTTCTGTTTTTCTCTCTCTCTTTTTTTTTCTCTTTTTTCTTTTTTTTTCTTCTTTTTTCCCTTTTTTTTCTTTTTTTCTCCTTTTCTCTTTTTTCTCTTTTTCTCTTTTTTTCCTTTTTTCTTTTTTTTTTTTTTTTTCTTTTTTTTCTTTTTTTCTTTTTTTTTCTTTTTCTTTTTTCTCTTTTTTCTTTTTTTTTTCTTTTTTTCTTTTTTCTTTTTTCCTCTTTTCCTCTTTTCTTCTTTTTTGCTTCCTCCTTTTCCTCTTTATTCTCTTTTCCTCTTTCTTCTTTCCCCTTTCCTCTTTTTCCCTTTCACTCTTTTCTTCTTTTCCTCTTTTCATCTTGTTCTGTTTGTTCTTACTTTCCTATATTTTCTTATTTTCTTTTTTCTTCTTATC
>NC_051411.1:39815995-39823495 GCF_015228065.2 Penaeus monodon
TTTCTGCTGCTTTTCGTCATTTTAGTTCTTCGCTTCTTCTTCTTCGTCATCTTCTTGTTCTTTGTCTTCTTCGTCTTCCTCATCCTCATCCTCCTCATCCTCATCCTCATCCTCTTGGTCCTCTTCCTGATCATCATTATCATCCTCATCCTCTTCCTGATACTCCTCTCCCTCCTCCTATCCTTCCTTCCTTTCTTCTTATTCCTCCTCCTCCTCCTCTCTTCCTCCTCCTCCCTCCTCCTCCTCCTCCTCCCTCCTCCTCCTCCTCCCTCCTCCTCCTCCTCTGCCTCCTCCTCCCTCCTCCTCCTCCCTCCGCTCCCCCATCTCCCTCCCCCTTCCCCTCCCCCATCTCCCTCCCCTTCCCCTCCCTCTCTCCCTCCCTCCTATCCTTCCCTCCCCCTTCCCCTCCCCCATCTCCCTCCCCTTCCCCTCCCTCTCTCCCTCCCTCTCTCCCTCCCTCCCTCCCTCCCTCCTATCCTTCCTTTTTTTCATCGTATTTTCCTCTTCTCCTCCTCTCCCTCTCCCCCTCCTCCCCCTCCAATCTCTCCCTCTCCCCCTTTTTCTTCTCTCTCTCTCTCCATCAAAACCCTCGGCATCTGCATCACAGCTTCCCAATCCATCTCGCAACGCAGAGGAACTGTACACCAAGTGACAACCGCAAAGGCTTAAAAACGCTCGTCTGAATAAACTGGTTTGGGAGAGAAAGAGGAAATTAAGGGGGGAAAATAGAGGTGGTTTTAGAAGGAAAGTTCGAAAGGATAATGGAGTAGGAGGTTAAGAGAGGAAGAGGGAGAGAGGAAGGAGGTAATAGGAGTAAAATAAGAGGAAGAGGTAAAAATATGGTGGAGATGGCAACGGAAGAAGAAAAGGTGGAGAAAGAAAGAATATGAGAGGAGAAAAAAAAGAGAGAGCCCCCCCTCTCTCTTTTTTTTCTCCTCTCATATTCTTTCTTTCTCCACCTTTTCTTCTTCCGTTGCCATCTCCACCTCCTCTCCTCCTCTTCTTCCTCCTCCTCCTCCTCTTCCTCCTCCTCCTCTCCTCCTCCTCCCCTCCCCTCCCCATCTCCCTCCTTTTCCCCTCCACCATCTCCCTCCCCCTCCCCCTCCCTCCCTCCTATCGTTCCTTTTTTCATCTTATTCCTCCTCTCCTCCTCTTCTTCCTCCTCCTCCTCCTCTTCCTCCTCCTCCTCTCCTCCTCCTCTCCTGAAGGAAGGGTCGTAAAGAAGAGAGAAAAGAAATGCAAGTAACAGACATACAAACAAAAAATAATGATTGGAAAGTGTAACGAGCGCCCTACAAATGCTTCTCTTGAGGGGTTTGTGAGTACCTCGTCTGCTAGTTTTAATTACCTTATTCGGCTTTTATCATGTTATTTTGCGCCCGAGAATGTGTTCGTGTGTGCTTTTGTATTTGTATGAATGTGTGTTTGTGTTTATGTGTGTTTGTATGTGTATGTATGTGTGTTTGTGTTCATGTGTGTGTGCTTTTGTATGAGTATGAATGTGTGTTTGTGTTTATGTGTGTTTGTTTGTATGTCTATGTATGTGTGTTTGTGTTCATGTGTGTGTGTGTGTGTGTGTCTGTGTATGTATGTGTGTGTGTGTTTGTTTGTATGTGTATGTATGTGTGTTTGTGTTCATGTGTGTGTCTGTGTATGTGTGTGTGTGTGTGTGTATGTGTATGTATGTGTGGTTGTGTTCATGTGTGTATGTGTGTGTGCGCGTGCTTCTCTGTTTTTGTGTTTATGTATGTTTTTGCGTATGTTTTCTATTGTATGTGTATGCATATCTGCGCGGATCGTCATCTTTGCAAACATACTCTGATGAATCTTGTTATTCCGCACGACAAGTTACACCGCCCCCCCTCCCTCCCTCCCTCACACTGTCCACTGCGTAGCCTGAGATCGGAAATCCGCCTCACCAACGGGGGGGGGGGGGATTACTGCTTTCTCCTTTAAGACCTTGGTGATAATCTCGCGTCGGATCCTTGGGCCGGTTTTTCTTTATCGCGGGTCTGGTACGAGAACGCAGATGTCCCTTTTCCACAGAGTATTTCATGGGGAGGATTTCAAAGTTTTATGTGTTGGTGTATGTGTAGATTTTAGGTATATATATATATATATATATATATATATATATATATATATATATATATATATATATATAATAAAAATTATATATATATATATATATATATATATATATATATGTGTGTGTGTGTGTGTGTGTGTGTGTGTGTGTGTGTGTGTGTGTGTGTGTGTGTGTGTGTGTGTGTGTTTGTGTTTGTGTTGTTGCGGTATGTGTGTGTGTGCGGGTGTGCGTGTGTGTGTGTGTGTGCGCGCGCTCCCGCTCCCGCGCGTGTGGCCTTAAGCACTTACGATGGCACTATTGATATTAATGGGCTCTTGGATAGCAGTGCTAGAAAGGAAGTTTTCTCATTTTTTCACTCAATTATGTAGGAGAGTAAACACGATCGTCTCTTTGTAACACGGAACGTAAATGCGTCTTGATTCCAGATTAAGATCAACAGAGAGACGGAAATATAATCAGAGAGCAAGGCAGAGAATGAACAGGAGAGAGAGAGAGAGAGAGAGAGAGAGAGAGAGAGGAATGATAGATAGGGAAACCACACAGAAGAAAACGCAAATAGGCAGATAGATAAAGAGCGGCAAAGACTGAGACAGAAAGAGAGAGAGAAAAAAAAAACAAAAGAAAAGAATAAGCGAGAACGAAGGAGAGAAAGACAAAGACAGACAGAGAGAAAAAGAGAAAAGTTACCAGATAAATTACAGTTAAGAAACGTCTTTTCCCGTAACAATTTTTCGTCCGTACCATAATGTTTAAGGAGAAAGAAAATCAAGATATATACACATACACACACACACACATTACACACACACACACACACACACACACACACACACACACACACACACACACACACATATATATATATATATATATATATATATATATATATATATATATATATGTGTGTGTGTGTGTGTGTGTGTGTGTGTGTGTGTGTGTGTGTGTAATCCTTGTTGCATTTGAATTGTAAATGAATATCCAAGGAGGGGAAAGACACATGATAATTTATTCAGTACGAGAAGAGGAAAATACGAGATGAAAAGAGAGAGATAGAGAGAGCAGAGCAATAATAATAATAATAATAATAATAATAATGATAATAATAATAATAATAATGATAATAATAGCGATAGTGTGTTGTCTGTCAAGTGCACTTTGAGTTCCTTGTTTGTCTTTGTTTGAGTGCGAGTTTTCTTGCGCTGTTTGGGATGACATTTTTGCTTTCTTCCTTATGTTTTTTTTGTCTTTTGCATTTTGTCTTTATTTTCGTTTCCCCTGTTTTTCTTCTTTCGTTTTTTATTAAGATTTTTTTGTTGTTGTCTGTTTTTTTCCTTGCCGTTGTTTGTCTTTTTTTTTTTTTTTTTTGCTTTTTTTGTCATTGTGTTTGTTTGGTTTTCTTTTCGTTTTTTTTTTTTCTCTCTCTTATTCCATTTTTTCGGTTTTGCTTTTTTTTATGTATTTCCGTTTTTGCTTTTGTTTTGGTTCCTTTTTTTTTTCTTTTGTTTGTCTTGTTTTTTTTACTTGTTTTTACTTTGCTTCCTTGTTTTTCATTTTGTCTTTATTTTATTGATTTTTAATGATGATTGTGGTGTTTATGGTGATTTTTATGGAAATGATGGTGGTGGTGGCGATTATGATGGTGATGGTGATGAAAGTGATGGTGATGGTGATGAAAGTGATGGTGATGGTGATGAAAGTGATGGTGATGGTGATGAAAGTGATGGTGAACGTGATGGTGATGATTATGATGGTGATGGTGATGAAAGTGATGGTGAACGTGATGATTATGATTATGATGGTGATGTTATGGCGACGGCAATAATGATATGGTGATGAGAAGGATGAGGAACAGGATGGTGATGATTATAACTATTTAAACAATTTATGTATACCGTGCGTGTGCTGTTTTCCCATGCATAACAAAATGATTACAGAATTATAAATCTTTAATGTTCTCATTAATATGCAATCGCCTGCCCTTCGCTCGCATGATGTATTGTTATTGCATAATCTTGCATGTCATTATTTACGCTGTTCTTGGCATTACTAGATTGCCTTTATTGTTGTTGTTGTTGTTGCTGTTGTTTTGTTCTTATTGTTTCTATTACTATTATTATTATTATTGTTGTTGTTGTTGTTGTTCTTGTTCTTGTTTCTGTCACTTATTATTATTAGTAGTAGTAGTAGTAGTAGTATCATTATTATTGTAGTTGTTGTTTATATTACTATTTTTTATTGTTATTATTATTATTATTATTATTATTATTATTATTATTATTATTATCATTATTATCATTATTGTTTCTATTATTATTATTATTATTATTATCATTATTATACTATTGTTTCTGTCACTATTATCATTATTATTATTGTTGTTGTTGTTGTTCTTGTTGGTTAATGAAAAATATTTGTTTTTTTTTCTTCTTGTCATGTTTGATTTAGTTGTGTCTATTCATAACAATTACATGCGTCATGAATATGGGGAATGTTGTGTGTGTGTGTGTGTGTGTCTGATTGCTTTACACACGTTCATATCTACATATACACACACTCCATCTATTTGAGAATAAACTCAAGCCACACACTGTACACAAAAATCACACTATATCAGAAAAATAAAGGAAATTTTGAATACAAAAAAAAAAAAAAATCTAAAAAATCAACAAGCATTAACATTTGTCTGACTACTTGTGCCTATCTGTGACGTCATACGTTCGTTTCGCTTAACCAACTGGGTATTTACGATCGCCATTTCGAAGTGGCTTTTGGGACCTTCCAACTATAACGAACATTTAGCGAAAGTGGCACGATAGAGGCTTTAAGTGTATAGACGTTGTTGATTAAAAGTGTTAAAGGCTGTGGTATTTACAAAGTTATTTATGGTATTTGCAAGTTTTGATCTGTTGCAGTATATCGATCGTGTGAAAAGGCCTTAATCGATAGCTGAATTTACACTGTTAATCTACAAATCTTGATCGATATTAAAGTGCATTGGATATACAACGTTAATTTACAAGTGTTGGGCGATCATGTTTACAACGGTTATTTACAAATCCTGGTCGAGAATGTCAAAGTGTATTGCATTTACGTTAATTTACAAACGTTGATCGATAGTTAGAGTCTGCTTTATTTACAAGTTGAGTTACAACCCTTGATTGACAATGTTAAAACTCCACTGTATGTATAGTGTTAATCTACAAGCCTAGATCGAAAGTCCCAAAGACACACTTGCAACATTAATTCGCAACTCTCAACTTTACTCCTTCAATTTACAATGCCAAATCACAATGAACAAATCTTGCAAAGTCCGAAGAATTTCAATTGCGCGCTGTTGCATCTGGCGTCTATTCTTTCAGTCGAGCGAAATTGCACAGCTAGTCTTGCAATGCTACACCGAGGGACCAATGGGATTTGCTCAGAGGTAAACATCCAGGGGGAGAAATACACAGACTTTGTCTTTCGTGTTGAAATTGCAAATGAAAAAAAATAAAATGAAAAGAAGGTATATAATTAAATGAAAGACTGCCCTTTGTGTTGAAATTGCAATGGAAAATAAAGAGAAAAAAGTAATAATTTCCCCTGCGTTGAAATTGCAAATGGAAAAAAAAATCAAAATAAATAAAAACCTGCGTTTAAATTGCAAAAAAAAAATACAAGTGATTTGGAAGACTACCCCTCGCGTTGAAATCGCAATAACAAAAATAATAATAAAAATATGGACGTAGAGAGGAAAATATTATCATTATGGCTGCCTCTCCAATGACGTTTGGAAGTTAGAATCTGATGGATAAATATATGAGCTTGCAATATATATATATATATATATATATATATATATATATATATATATATATATATATATATACATATATATATTGCAAGCTCATATATATATATATATATATATATATATATATATATATATATATATTATATATATATATATATACACATACATACAAGACCTGATAACTGGTTGAAAAGTAAGATATGGACTTTCTGGGTCGTGAGGGCACTGTACAAAATCAAACTGAGTCGTGATGAAAAAAGTTCGAAAAACCCTGGCTTGAAAGTCATCAGCCTTTTCGGTGATACATTTCTTATCTTCTTCTTCTTCTTCTTCTTCTTCTTCTTCTTATCTTCTATGGTTTATCATATGTATCGTTATGTATCGTTATCTAGCCCTTAAAACACACGTACTGAAAACAAGAGTTTCACAATCCTCATAATCCTGTTTTGTATTCGATATCTTGTTGAAAATGGAAAAAAATTATATATATATATATATATATATATATATATATATATATATATATATATATAAATCAGTAATATATTGTCGTTTGCGGTTTTGAAAAAAAAATGGAAATGAAAAATGGGGAGTCGAGAAAGTTAATTAATTTTGTGAACTTTTTTTATATCAACTCTTATGAGATCTTAATATTATCTCTTCGTAATGAACTTACAAGTATAGTGAATGGAAATAATCTGTCTTTGATTTTGCTTTCATTGGCTGTTTGTTTGTTTAACTTTTGTTTTGTTTTGTTTCTTGATCATCAGCAGGATACTAAAAATAAAATCATGAAGACTTATGGGTGTATTGGTCATGGCCGAGGGACCGATAGACGAGGCTTTGATGGTGAACCGGATACGTGTACGGATGTAAGAGGCGAGGCTCACGTAGTTTTCCCTGAAGAGATGCGTCAAAGAAAATGGATTAGCGTACACTGTGATATTCTTTTTTAACGTGGTTTGCTGGCGGATTTTGTTTTCCTGTTCTCTCTTTCTCTCTCTCACTCTCTTTTTCTTCTGCTTCTTCTTCAATATTCATAGTGTTATTCAGTGTCACGTTATACATATAGCATTTCCAGGCTAACATACAAAAAAAAACTCTATATATAAAGATTTTTTTTCTGATTAATATCCTTAAAACGAAGACATTTTCAATACTACTGAAATTTAAAAAGTGAGTAGTTTCTTTGAGAAATCCTTCGCAAGGAGGAGGGGACGAAGAAAGGAAACGAGTGGGGAAAGAGATACAGACTGAAGAGAGGGAAAGAAAAAGAGAAGGGAGAGAGAGAGAGGGGGGGGGATGAAACAAAGACAAAGAGAAACAGAGAGAGAGATGAGTGAGTAAGAGAATTGAGCAAAAGGAAAAGGAGATGACGAAGGAAAAGAAACGCGAGAGAGAAACAAGTAGGGAGGAGAAAGTAGGAAGAAAAAGAAGAGAAGAGAGAGAGAATAGCGAAAAGAGATTTACATAGACGATACTATAGAGAAAAGAGCAGAACAAGAAGACGTAAAATAATAAAAATAAACTAATAATAACAATAATAATAATAATAATAGGCAGATAAAGGAAAGATCACAAGGAAGACAAATGGAAAGAAAAAATAAATATGGGAGGG
>NC_051411.1:39828495-39830995 GCF_015228065.2 Penaeus monodon
ATCTCTTGCATTGTGAAGATATTCATTCATATTCACACCTTTTCTAAGCTTGGTTGTATAAGCGTATTGTATTCTTCCGTCACTGGTTGGTTTTGGGAAGTATGTATCCCTCTGCCTTTCCCTATAACCTGGATTTCCTCTATCTGTAACCTTTTTTTCTTTTATTTAGTTATGTACTTGTATTAGGGATTACAAGTTGCAATGGGATCGGAAGGGTCGCCTCGTGGACTGGTCTTAGTTTTGCCATATTAAGTTTGTCTTCAAAAGTTTATTCATACTCTCACATATACATTTATCTGTGCATTTGTGTTTGTGTGTGTGTCTGCATGTGCGTGATGCAGATGTGTGTGTGTGTGTGTGTGTGTGTGTGTGTGTGTGTGTGTGTGTGTGTGTGTGTGTGTGTGTGTGTGTGTGTGTGTGTGTGTGTGTGTGTGTGTTTGTGTGTGTGTGTTTGTGTGTGTGTGTGTGTGTGTATGTATGTATGTATGTATAGATAGATAGATAGATAGATATAGATATATAGATATATATATATATATTTAGATATATATATAGATATAGATATATATACTCATTTATCTATCAATTTTAATATATATATATATATATATATATATATATATATATATATATATATATATATATATATATATATATATATACATCTATATTTTTCATTATTCACATGTCTCTCAGACGCGGGCAGTGGAAGGACACCATTTTCTCGTAGGGTACTTTTACAATTCTTACAATATATATTTATTTTTATAGCTGTTTCTCAAACGATGTGAGACGAATCACTAAGACGGGCTTTCCGAGACGGCAGAGCCACCACTGGCGCAGCCCCGAAGGAAGCGGACGATTTCCGGGGCGCCCTCGCCTCTCTTCGGTTTCTCGAAGTCCCCTCCGAAGTAGGCCCTCACCTTGGCGGGGACGTCGGCCTCTTCCCTCCCGGCGGAGCACATGCCTTCGAAGACGCCCAGCATCCAGCGAACGAGTTCCGTCGGCGTCCAGCGCGCTTCGTCCTTCCTCTTGGTTTCCAGCTGCCTCAGGAAGGAGTTCTTGAAGGCGAATCCCGTGGCGAGCGGGATATGCCACGTCCTGAAGTCCCACCAGGTGTAGCGCCTCTTGACGTGGTGGGGCATCCACGGCTCGGCCTTCATGCGGGACAGGAGGGTCTTGCACGCGAGGTACACGAGACGCTCCTCCTCCTCCAGGTCGCTGAGCACCGCGACCTCGGCCTCGCTGAAGCTCAGCCTCCACTCCCCGTCGGAGGTGTTGCTGAGGTAGACCACACGGAGGTCGTCGGGCGTAAGGAAGGGCCTCCTGATGCGCGGGTGCCAGGGGGCGGACACGACGGGCACGAAGTCCACGTTCACCAGCAGGAGCGGGTAGCACGTCCCCTGCCACGCGAGGGCCATCGTCGAGCCCACCTGCGTCCTCCTCAGGCCGGGGGGCACGAGACTCAGCCTCTCGTCGTAGATACTATTTTTAGACAGGTATTCTTCTATCAGTTCGTGAAAGATATCGATCATTTTACAGCCTTGGAAGCTGTCGTGGGGCGTCTGCACATTCAGCTTCAGCCTGTGGTCTGCTTGGGGCATCTCAGCAGCGCTAAGTTCAGACACGCGGAGATGAAAGTCCGAGGCACTGTTGAGCACAAGACTAATATCGAACTCGTCGGGAGCGTAGAGTCGGGTTCCGTCGGCCGAACTGCCGACCAACCGAATTTCTCCCGCGAACAAGCTATTTTGGCCGCGAATCTTGTCCGCTATCATTTCACACTCTTGTACTACAGCATCTCGGATCTCCTTCGCTTCCCCGTTGTCGAAATCGACCGAAATTTCGTTCATTTCGTCGACTACTTCGGAAATCCTGATATTTTTCAGAATATTTCGCATAGCATGACTCGGATCATTACTTTCCCATTTATCATCTTGAGAATTGTCGGGGATATTGCTTTTTTTGTGCAGTTGTAGATAACGCTTAAAATTTTCGCAAATCTGGCTTGGCGTGGTTCCGGCCCTGCACCGCTCCTCGTGATAGGAAACGGACACCATGTACTGGAAGGTGACGACGTGGCCGAACATGGCCGCGAGGTGAAGGGCCGTGTGGCCATAGCGATCGGCGAGGCGAGGGTTGGCACCGCGACTCAGCAACAGGGCCACGATATTGGTATTCCCGTGAGCAGCTGCCTGGTGGATGGCGGTGGATGAGGTGGGGGCATCCACAACCGTGTCGCAGTGGATCTTGCCCACGGTGAGGAGTAAGAAGGAGAGCTGAGGCAACCCTCGCTGAGACGCTAAAAGGAGTGCGCCAGGACCCCACGAGCCGAGGTCAAGAGAGCGGGCACCTTGGGCGTAAGCGTTGTACAAGCGAGACTGGATTCTCAGGGTTTCCTGTACCTGAGCCTTTTCTCTATCGTCTTTCATCTTTTCGTGACAAGCCTGTAGTTTGCGGACCTCCTGGTAAAACAGATCCTGAAATGAGAAAACAAGTG
>NC_051411.1:39840995-39843495 GCF_015228065.2 Penaeus monodon
TCACACAGCTGACTTCTTTATGTGTAACCCCACCCTAACTAAAAGATCAAGAAAGGCTTCAGAAAACTCGTATGTAAAGCAGGTTTCCATTTATTTTTTAAGCCTGTATGCCATGTTTCCACTCTGCTGATCAACACGGGCTTCATGAAACTCGAATGTTAAAGCAAGTTTCCATCTACCTATCATCAAACTTGTCAAGCAAATGGGGATATCATGTTTCCACTCCCCTGCATTTTTTTTTTTTCTAGAGCTTAAAACTCCTTTGTCTTCAAGTGTAGCAGCGGAAGGAACTTTTCCTGTTGAGTAAGACATCCTACGATCTCAAATAGGAGGCCTTAAAGATTTTAGTTTTTGAACAATATTTTTTTTTTCTTATTTCTAGTAATGTTTTTTTTTTTAATCAACAGTAGGTCCATCATTTTATTTTTCTATCTTTATAAATAGGTGAAAAGATAACTAACCACTGAATATGAAATTATGTTTTCCTGTTTTCCTTTTTTGTGTGTGTTCAAGAGGAAATATATTCTAAAGCTGTTAATTTACTTATGGATTGTGTTAGTGAAGAAACAAATAAGAGTGTGCATCGCTTCGCTGTGTCCTAAAATCAAAATAAATGTAACAGTAACTATGTCTATAATTGTAACGAAAACTATGGAACTACTTTTCCTAGTCTCTCTCTCTCTTTCTCTCTCTCTCTCTCTCTCTCTCTCTCTCTCTCTCTCTCTCTCTCTCTCTCTCTCTCTCTCTCTCTCTCTCTCTCTCTCTCCTCTCTCTCTCCTTCTCTCTCACCTTCTCTCTCTCCTTCTCTCTCTCCTTCTCTCTCTCCTTTCTTCTCTCTCTCTCCTTCTCTCCCTCTCTCTCTCTCTCCTTCTCTCTCTCTCTCCTTCTCTCCCTCTCTCCTTCTCTCTCTCTCTCACCTCCTCTCTCTCTCTCCTCCTCTCTCTCTCTCTCCTCTCTCTCTCTCTCTCTCTTTTCCTTCTCTCTCTCCTTCTCTCTCTCCTTCTCTCTCTCCTTCTCTCTCTCCTTCTCTCTCTCCTTCTCTGTCTCCTCTCTCTCTCTCTCTCTAACGGGTATAGAACCCAATTACATTGGCTTGCAGGGGTATTGATACTGGTATTCGACATTCACTCTTTATTTCTAAGAGTTGACACACGCAGTATAAGAACACACGAGACATGTCTATATATGGGTGTATGCTGGGTCGCGGTCAGGTCAGCTTGCCTAGGAGGAAGGCGAGGGCTATGACCTTACTGCGCTGGTCGCTGGCGACGAACACCCTGAGGCCTAGGTCATCCTCGGTATATGTAGTGACTGTTCCAGCTGGAGGAAGCGATAGCAGCAGCTGGAGGAAGCATGGGGGGAGCGAGGTGAGGTCACCGGCCCCGTCTGCTACACTGATTGCTCCACTGTACATTGCTCGGCCACCTACTCACGCCTCGCCCTCGAGGCGTCTTAGATTTGCCTCAAGGGTGACCTAACCTGGCTGGTCATCTCGTTCTCGCGTGCGTTGTCCTGGTGCATCTTCGTGGCTGCTCGTCCCTGTCGTCCTCATCCTCCTGGTCCTCGGTGTAATCTGTCCGTCCTCGATGTCCACACGTCCTCGAAAGTCTCGCACAGGTCCTCCTTGACTTCGGATTCGTCTAGACCTCCTCATAGTCCTGGCCCAGGCTTAACTCGGCGGCGTCCTCGTCCACACGTCCTCACAAATCTCGTCCAGGTCCTTCTCGCGTCCATACGTCCTCATAATCTTCATCCGGATCTACGGGCGTTGGGGCAGGGGCGGCATCTCAGGGCAGCTGATACCTGCGCTACGAGATCCTGGAGTTGACCGGATCTGCAGGCGTCCGCCAGGCGTCACCTATGCACACCATCCTTGGGCGACTGGTATCTGCGGCAAGTGCTGGTTCACTGGATCTACGGGGAGTCCGGTAGGCAACGGCCGTCCACTACACTGGGACGGCTTAACACCTTTTCTGACGAAAATCTTGGTCCGCGGGCCTATGGCGATCTTCGATGACGTCCTTCCCACGGCATCCTAAGGTGACCGGAACTGTAGCAGGATCTTCCTTCGGTGCCGTGTCGGCTATCGTTGGTCCGACTGCAATATATGGTCGGGGAACCAGATCATACACGTAAGGGCCAGAGTAAGAGAAAAAGAAAGGCAACAGAGAAGAGGGGGTGTTAACTACCACTAGCCGGTGATTTATAAAAAATGTGCGGTTTTTAATGTTTTTTTTTATTTATTTTCGTATTTTTTTTATTTTATGTTTTACTTTAAGATAAAGAAAGAAGAAAATAGAAGAGGGAGATGACAGTAGCGATCCACATGGATCTGGCTTGAACTACCAACCATCTGATAGATATGAGAGTAGATAAGGGAAACGACATCGGCAATCCGCGAGGTTTTACTTGAACCACAGTCGTCACACAGAGGAAAAATAGATGTAACTTGTACATCATGTACGAGCCACTCGTCACGACAGACAAAATTGCGGGCTAA
>NC_051411.1:39848495-39850075 GCF_015228065.2 Penaeus monodon
TGCTATTCACTACGTTTTAAGGAAATCTAATGGCATTAAGCAGGAGTACTAATGTCTATCTGCAGTTTAGCTAAACCATAAGATGCAAATGTAAGCAGCCGTGCATTCACCTCTTTGCTTTTTTTTTTTTTTTTTTTTTTTAACAAGAATTTTGGAGTTAAAGTATTTTGACCTACTGTAGAGCGTATTATTACATCATGTTATAGTCTTATATTTTTACACGAATTTCCCTTTCGACTTCCATTTTCTGAGGACGCAATGAACGCATTCGTTTTCTTTTATTTCTATAATCATATGGCAAACTATTTTATATAACGATAATTGTCGTCTCAATTTCAATAGCCGACAGTAGGGCGCTAAAAAATAGTGCATATCAAGCTTATATGGGGCGAGGTTGGTTGTTCGGAGGGGGGGGGGATTGTATTGGCGTGATATGTTACGTATTTCTGCTCATGAGCGTTGCGTGTATTATTTATGTTTGCGTGGTGTGGGTAATCGTGTTTGTTTATGTCAGTTTATAGTGTTTAAGCTGTGTGCTTTTCTGCGTACTGTGAGGGTGTCCATGTGTAAGTGTTGTTTGATACGTGTTGTAATGCCAGAAGTTTTAGTGTAATTGTTCGTGATGAACTTGGCTGCTGGTGTTAATATTTCCTAATTTTCTAATTGTCTGTATGTATGGGTCCCACACTGCTGCACAATACTCGTGTGTTGGGCGGACAAGTGTATTGTAGGCTATGTGTTTAGTGTCTGGTGTAAAACCGCGTATATTTCTCCTCAGGAAGCCCAGTGTTCTGTTGGCTTTATATCGTATGTTCTCTGAAGGTTGTGTTTGGTAACTGTTGTGAGTAAATTGAATATGGGATTTTTTTTTTTTTTTTTTTTTTTTGGCACTTGGGAACGTGTGAAATTTATGAATTTGCATTTCTCTGGCCCAAAGTTCATTTGTCATATGACTTTCCATTGCTCGAGGGAGTCTAAGCCAGTCTGGAGGAGGTCACAGTCGTCAGGTGTCTTAATTTGTCGATAGATGAGGCTGCCGTCAGCAAAAAGTAAAAAATTAAGCAAACATTAGGGATGGACAGTGGGAGGACGCGTTGAGTCCTGTTTGAAAGAAAAGTTGTGATCCAGTAATTCCGTAAAACTGTAGTTTTTGTGTCAGTCTTTTGTGAGGGATTTTGTCAAAGGCTTTGGCGAAGTCTAGCACAATAGCGTCTACCTGTTTAACGTCACGTCTGTCTAGGATTTTGGAAATGTCGTGATGAATAACAATGAGTTGGGATCTCGTTTGATCGTTTGGGTCGGAATCCGTGTTGTGTGTCAGTTAGTATGCTGTTAATATCAAGATGATTGTGTGTTTGTGTATGTGTTCAAAGATTTTGGAGGCAATGGAGGGGAGGGAGATGGGGCGATAATTTGATGGGTCAGTCCGGTTACCTGCCTTGAAAAGAGGAGTCACGTCTGCACAAAGCCAGTCGAGTGGAAGAGAGAATGGCCTGAGGGATTCTGTGAATATGACTTGGAGGATGGGGGAGGGGCGAGGACGCGGGCACAGGTTTTGAGAAAAAAAGAAGGGATTTTGT
>NC_051411.1:39850175-39855249 GCF_015228065.2 Penaeus monodon
TTGGGGGGGGGGTTTTGTTCCCCCTTGAAGGGCCCCCCCGGGGGAAAATTTTAAAAAAAATTTTTAATTTTTTTTTCTTAGTTTTTGGTTTTTTTTAAAAGGTTTTTTTGGGGGTTTTTAAATTTTTTTTTTTCAGGATTAGACGGGGTCTCGCTTGATAGGGGGGTAGTGCACCCCAGTGGGTCTTTGTCCTCTGTGCGAAACATGTGTTAACATGAAAGGATGCCCTGGGCATGTTTTAAACATAAAAGGGACCGGGGAAAACATGCGCACGGGCTGTGAGCGGAGGAGCGAGGAAAAAGGGCCAAGAGCCCATTTTGGGTGCTGCTCCTTAAAGCCCTCGTGTGTGCCTTTGTCCTGAAAACTTGGTTGCCCTTTTAAAGCTGTATCTGCAGTGTGCATGCGGGTGTCCCCCCTGTTTGGCCTATAAAAAAGTGTACGGGTAAATAACTTGATAAATAAGAAACGTCTTTTTGTGTTTATTTCGTCCCCCCTCCCCAAGGGGCGTTTCCCCCTGATGTTCGGGGACGTTTGGGGTGCTCGGGTTTTTGGAGCTTTCCCTTTTTCACCCCCCTGTGGATAACACGCCGTCGCCTTGTGTTGGGGGCAGAAAGACGAGGGGGGCCCGGCGTAAGAATATATTTAAAATATAATATATATTTATATTTATAAATATATTATATATATTTTTTATACTATATATAATATATATTATATATTATTTATATATATTAATATATAATATATATATAGATTATTATATAAATATATATATATAATATATTATATATATTATTTTAATTATATATATTAACCTCTTAAACAGCAAGCAAACATACAGAAAAAGGAAATAAATGGAAAAAATACCACTCATAAAATGGAACAAAACGAAAACAAAATAGACTCATTCATCCAGCTCGGAAAATATCGCGATGACGTCACCCACTAATATCAACGCTTTCCGTCTGCCATTCCATTGTCATCGGGTGACTGTATCGCAAAAATAAATCTGCCAAGGCATTTTTCCGTTGAGAAACGTTGAAAATTTAAACTAGGATTGACTTGAAAAAAACGAATGATTTTTATCTTAATAGAAATTTACCATAATAAGGAAAAAAGGAACCAGTTTTCTTCTCTTGTATACGAAGATCTGTCAAAGACTCAGGTGGATACGTTTAAACTGAGAGAGGGAGAGAGGGGGGGGGGGGAGAGGAAGAAAAAGAGAAGAGAGGGGGGAAAAGGGGGATGGAGAAAGAAGGGGGGAGAAAGAGAAGGGGGGGGAAAAGAAAAAGGAAAAGGGCGAGAGAGAAAAAAGAAAGGAAGAAGAAAGAAAAAGAAAGCATAGATGCTGATAAAAATAAAGGTAGATGGGGGAAATGAAAAAAAGTGCGGAAACTCACACCACACCCCCACCCCCACACACACCACACACACACACCCCCCCCCCACCCACACACACACACCCACACACCCACACCACAAAACCCCACCCCACTTCACGTGTGTTTTTTCCTACGACTGGGGAAATTTTCATAGAAAACACCCATTAAAGGATATCCCTATATAGCGTCATTTGTCTATATTTGCACTTTTTAGCCTTGAAATGTTTTGCTATAGGCTAGGGATCGAGTGATTAGTTGTTATTTTTTGTTTTTTATTTATTTATTTTTTCACACACAGCACCACACACAAAAACACACACCCCACACACCACACACACACACCACACAACACACACCACAACCCCACACACACACCCACCACACACGCCACCACACACCCACATCACATACACCACCTACCACACACACACACACACACACACACACACACACAAAAACACCACACCACACACACACCACAACACACACACTACAAACCACACACCACATACACACACACTTATATAAATTATATATAATTATATAATATAATATATATTAAAAATTTATTATTAATATTATATATATATATTATATTATATTTATATATATATATTATATTATATTATTTATATATTATATATAAAATATAATATATTTTTTAAAAGTTATTTTAAAATATATTTAAATTTTTAAAATATGTATATTATATTTATATATTTTTTTTTTTTTACCCTGATAAAAAAATCATTCTATGGGGGGGGCAAATGAACAACATATATATATATATATATATTATAATATTTATTATATATATTATTATATATATTATATATTAATAATATATATATTTAATAAAAATATATACTCATACATTACTATATATATATACATTCATTATAATATATATTATATATATATATTTATTTATTATATATATATATTATTATATATTAATATTATACATATATAATAATACATACACACACACACACAACACAACCAACACCACACACACCCACACCCCCACACCACCACACACCACACACACAATATTATTATATATATATATTATTTTAAAATATAAAATATATATATATTTGTGTGTGTGTGTGTTGTGTGGTGTGTGTGTGTGTACAAAATCCCCTTTTGTGTATTATTTAATATATTTAATATTTAATTTTTTTTATTATTATATATATTTATTTTTTATTTATATTAAAATTTTTCATATGTACATACTATGTCATGTCTTTGGGGGTAAGGATATAAATATTAAAATTATATATATATTTATATAATATATTATATATATAATATATTACATCTTATATATACATGTATTATACTATGTATATATATTTATATTTATATAATTAATTATATATTTAAAAATTATATTTATATATATTATATATAATATAATATTTATATATTTATTATATATATATTTTATAATATTATTTATATAATTAATTTTAATTATTATTATAATTATAAAATATGTTATATCATTATATATTAATATAGGTTGTTTCATAATTTATTTTTTTTATATTTTTTATGTTTATTTCTATTTTTATCTATTTTATATTATATTATTATTTATCTTTAATACATACATAAATAAATTATATTTAAAAATATATACTATATCTTATCTTACCTATTCTTATATATACATTTATATACATATGTATATATTATATATATTATTTAATATATATATAATTTATATTATATTATATTCCATTTCACCCAACTGCACATACGTTGTACAATGTAAATTATATAATATATTATTATTATATATATATATATATATATATATATTATATAATATATATATATTAATATATTATATACTTACCATATATTTTTTATTGTCCCCACCACACACACACCACACACCACACCCCCATATATATATATATATATTATAATATATTTTAATTATATATTATTGTTGTGTGTGTGTGGTGTGTGTGTGTGTGTGTGTGTGTGTGGTGTTGGTGTGTTGGTGTGGTGTGTACTTATTTTTTGTTACATATAATTATATATATAAAAAAATATATATATATATATATAATATAATAATAATATATATAAAGTATAGTATATATATTTTATATGTAAAGTAATTATATAATTTTTTTTTTTTTATATATATATATTTATATATTTATATATATACATATAAAATATAATATATAATATATATATATATATATAATAATATATTATTTTCTTGCCCCCCCCCCAAGAAAGTTTTCTTTTTATCATGGTAAAAAAAAAAAATTTTATAATATAATATAAATATAATATATGTAATATAATAATATAATTAATATATTTATTTTTTATATTAAAAATATATATATATATTTATATATAAAAAATATATCTATATATAAATTAATAAAATTTTTTATAATATATTGAATATTATAAAATTTATATATTATAATATAATATATATATAATTATAATATAATATATTATTATAATATATATAATAATAATAATATTATATATTTTATTAAAATTTTATATATATAATATATTAAGATGTGTGTGTATGTTGTGTGTGTGTTTGTATGGTGTGTGTGTGTGTTGTGGTGTTTGGGTGTGGTGTGTTGTGTGGTGGTGGTGTTGTGGGGGGTGTGTGTATGTGTGTGGGTGTGGTGGTGTGTGTGTGTGTGTGTGGGTGTGAATAAATAAATAATAAAAAACAAACAAATAAAAACTCACATCAACTCGACTCCCTCAGGCCTATAGCAACACTTCAAGGCTAACAAGTGCTAATATATGTACAAAGTAGACGCTTATATAGGGATATCCTTTATATGGAGTGTTTTCTATGCTACATCTCCAGTCTGTACTGGAAAACACACGTGTTAAGTGTGTGTGTGGGTTTCGGTGTGTGGTGTGTGTTGTTTGTGTGTGTGTTTGGGGTGTGTGTGTGTGTGTGTTGTGTGTGTGTGTGTGTGTGTGTGTGTTGTGTGTGTGTGTGAGATTCCTGCACTCTCTTTTTCACTCTCCCATCTACCTTTATCTATCTATCTAGCTATCTATGCTTCTCTCTTTTCTTTCTTCTCTCCCTTTCTTTCTTTCTCTCTCGCCCTCTCTCTCTTTCTCTTTCCCCCCTCTCTCTCTTTCTCCCTCCCCTCTCTCTCTCTCCATCTCCCTTTCCCTCCCCCCCTCTCTCTCTCTTTCTCTCTTCCCTCTCCCCCCCCCCCTCTCTCCCTCTCTCAGTTTAAACGTATCCACCTGAGTCTTTGACAGATCTTCGTATACAAGAGAAGAAAACTGGTTCCTTTTTTCCTTATTATGGTAAATTTCTATTAAGATAATAATCATCATCGTTTTATTTCAAGTCAAGTCCTATGTAATTACTCAACGCTCCTTCATCAACGCGAAAATGCCCCGGGCAATTTTTTTGCGATACACCCCGTGCCTAATGGGAACGGAAAGCGTTGATATTATGGGTGAGTCTGCGAATTTTTCCCACGGGTGAATAGTCTATTTTGTTTTTGGGGGTTTGTTCCATTTTTTTAGGGTATTTTTTCCATTTATTTCCTTTTTTTGTATTTTGCTTCTGTTTTATAAAAAAAAAAAAAAAAAAAAGGGTTTTTTTTTTTTATATATTTTAAAATATATATATATTAAAATATATTAAAAATATATATATA
>NC_051411.1:39860349-39865349 GCF_015228065.2 Penaeus monodon
ATCATGGAAGTCCATGATCGTCGAGGCCGCGGTGGCCGAATGGTTAGAGCGTCGGACTCAAGACTGTCACGACGGCAATCTGAGTTCGAGGGTTCGAGTCACCGGCCGGCGCGTTGTTCCCTTGGGCAAGGAACTTCATCTCGATTGCCTACCTAGCCACTGGGTGGCCAAGCCAGCCCAAGTCAGTGCTGGTCCCAAGCCCGGATAAATAGAGAGAATGATTACCTAAAAGGTACCACCGGCACTCTCCGTGGAAAGGAACTGGGGACCCTACCACGTACTCACTCCAAGAGCATCACAACATGAAAACTACAATCAAGTATCATGCTGTGACCACGGCGGCTCAGACATGAACCTACCGTTAAAAGAAGAAGAAGAAGTTATTGTTATTGTTATTGCTGTCGTTCCTTTTATTATCGTTATTATTTCATTATTACCATCATCTTCTTTATCATTATTATAATTATCATGTTCATAATCATATTTATCATTGTTGTTGTCATGATTGATATAATGATGATGATGATGAATATAATGATGATGATGATGATAATAATAGCAATAATAGTAATGACACTGATAACAATAAAACAGTTTTAATCATCATTATCTTCACAACAATGACGGTATTATCAGTACTATTAATAACAGCAATAATGACAACAATTATACATATCAACGAATGAACGAATCCAGTAATCAGTCAAAGGCATAAAACTCCATTAAAATTAGCCTACTCCCTGTCCCCCCCCCCCTTTCCTACTACCATACCCCGATACCCCCCATTTCCTACTCCCATACCCACATACCCCCATTTCCTACTCCCATACCCCCATACCCCCCCCCCCCCCCCGCACCTGCGTTCTGTAGGATCACAACCCTGGAGAGAAAGTAATCCAGAACGATCACCTTTCCGTCCGTCTGTCAAGGCTGCCCGTCCGGAGGTGCCAGACGTACGATTCATTTATTTCGTTTGTGTTTTCTTATGTTTGTTTGTTTGTTGTTGTTTGTGTTTTTGTTTGTGTGTGTGATGAGGGTTATGTGTTGAATTATCTGATGGCATTGTTATTTTTGTCATTATTATACTATGACTATTTTTATTTTAGTGTTATGATTTTGTTATTGGTATCATTAGCGGTACTAATATCAATGTTATTTATTTATTTCGATTTAATTCCTCGTCTTTGACAACTGAGCTGTTTTAAGAGGATGTGAGTTTGATTAACTTTCATGTCAATGATAAGTGGGCTTCCAAATTAAAACCTTTTAATTATCTTGAAAGAATATATTGTTTTAGGCCTGTTCAGGTGATAGGCCTAAATGGAGATATTTTTAAGATATATGCTGCGTGAAGCGTTATATTGTCGAATGCATTTCATCATTATTTTCATATTATTACTCTTTTCTGTGGCAGAATTATGGCAGAATATATATATATATATATATATATATATATATATATATATATATATATATATATATATATATTACACATTACAGTATGCTGTATTTTGTGTCAGATTGTGATCTTTAATTTTTTCATCATCCTCGTCATCTTATGGCCAAAGATATTCCTCAAAATAATTTGACAAAATTCTTCTATTTCTTTATAGAACAATGCATTATATTCCTCGCTAATGGCAGACATATTATCATCGAAACAGAGAGAGAGAGAGAGAGAGAGAGAGAGAGAGAGAGAGAGAGAGAGAGAGAGAGAGAGAGAGAAGAGAGAGAGAGAGAGAGAGAGAGAGAGAGAGAGAGAGAGAGAGAGAGAGAGAGAGAGAGAGAGAGAGAGAGAGAGAGAGAGAGAGAGAGAGAGAGAGAGAGAGAGAGAAGGAGCAAGCGAACGAGAGAGAGAGAGAGAGAGAGAGAGAGAGAGAGAGAGAGAGAGAGAGAGAGAGAGAGAGAGAGAGAGAGAGAGAGAGAGAGACCGACAGCGACACAGAAAGAAATGACACAAAAGCTGACACGCAGACAGTCACATGACACCGACAAGAAAGGTGTCTCAATGATTGCATATAATAAACCGCACATGTAATACTGTTCTTTACCCTCCGAAAACCACGTATGAAAATGCCTTACCTTATATTCCATTGTGTCTTGTGAATAAGCGTGTTTTCTGTCAACGCGGAAGTTTTGATATGAAATAATGGATTGTTTTCTGCACAGGCGTTGAAGTCTCTGCGTTTTCGCGATGTTTAGTAGATATATGGATAGAAAGATATTTGTAGAAGTATGAATGTATGTATATATGTAAGGATATGTATTCAGGTGGTTTATTTGCCAATTATTATTATCATTATTTATATATATATATATATATATATATATATATATATATATATATATATATCATTTTCCCTCAGAAAACTGTTTTTTTATGTATTTGTGTGTGTGTGTTTTATGTGTTTATACACACACACACACACACGCACGCACGCACGCACGCACGCACGCACGCACGCACGCACGCACACACACACACACACACACACACACACACACACACACACACACACACACACACACACACAACACACACACACACATATATATATGAAGTATAAATATGTGCACATGTATGTATAAGAAACCTACACACTTAGCCTACATACCAACCTCGCCAAGGCCTGCGGAAACCCCTGTTCGGAGCCAAGGCGAATCGAGGAGCCTTGTGCCTCCCCGTTTCGAACCCCCATAGAACCCCTGTGGTCGCTCGCCTTGCCTCCGCGCCCCCCACCCCACCCCCACCCCCTTGGTCATTCCAACCTCACGGTGAAACTAACCCAGATCTCGCCTCGACGCCCCGGGCTGTTGACGGAACCAGAGATTTGTGTTTCCTGTATTTTTTTTTTTTTTTTTTTTTTTTCCGTATATAGAGGGATTTTTTTTAAGGGAAAGTGTTTTTTATTTTTATATGTGTGTATATAGTTTTTTTTTAAGGGAAAGTTTTTTTTAGACGTGCGGGAAAATAAAGAATAAAATATTCAACAGAAGCGGACGTTATATTTCGCTAATTGCGAATCAATTTATAAAATGCAATTTTTGCTTTATTACTATCATTATTATCATTATCAGAAAGAACTAGTAATATATATTCTATTGTGTTGTGTTGAAGATCAGGAAATATATATCCTTGACATATGAAATATATCTTCTATTGTATTTTGAAGAAAGATTCGAGGTGAGTTCTTAAAAGACATGTAATTACTTTGGGAACTTCTCAGAATATAGAATATCATTATATCGGCAATAGCTTATCTAATATGCATTTTATTGTTAATCTTTCGCAATCCACGAATCAAGATTGCTCTATAGCCATTGTCTGACTTATTTCGCTAATTTTTTTTTTTCTTTTCTTTTCGTTTTGAAGAACAGAAGGAAATGACCGTGAGATTCGGTTGCCACTTCGTGTATTTTCACGTTCGTTTTGATGTCGGTCAGAAGGTAGAGCGAGAGGCGGAGAGGGAGATGAAAGGGGGTGAGAGAGAATGGGAGAGAAGGGAAGAATGGAGAGGCGAGAAGGAGAAAGAGAGGATAAGGGAATAAAGGGAGAGGCGGAGAGGGAGATAGAGAGAGGGAAGAACGAGAGGGGATGGGATGAAAAGGGGTGATAGAAAATGGGAGAGGGGCAGGATGGAGAGATGAAAAAGAGAGAGAGATTGAAGGAAATAAAGGATGAGACGGAAAAGAAGATAGCGAGAGAGGGTGAGAGAATGGAAGAGAGGGAGAAGAAAGGACAGACGAGAGAGAGAGAAAGAAGGGAAGAGGGAAATAAAGGAATAAGAGGAAGCGAGAAATCGAAGGAGACGGAAGAAAGAAGAGAGGCAGCAGAAAGTTAGGAGGAAAATTGGAAGAGAGAGAGAGGCATAAAGAGAGAGAGAGGGTGCGAGAGAAAGAGAGAGAGAGAGAGAGAAAGGGGGGAGGGAAGAGAGAAAGAGAAAGAGAGGGGGGGAAGAGAGAGAGAGAGAGAGAAAGAGAGAAGGGGAGAGATGGAAAGAGTAGATAACAAACACATTAAAATAATTAAAAGAAATTCCATTTCAGACAAACCGAAAGTGAAAAATTATGACTTTTTTTTTGTTTTGTTTTTGTTTTTCATTTCTTCTGCCGATTTACCGCTTACTGACTCCAGGAAATGTCAGCTCGTCGAGGTACATTTTACGTTTCCAATAACATAATAATAATGACAGTCACACCGTCTTTCTTATGATGAGATAACGGAAGCAGTGAAAGGGTTCCTATTTTGACATTCTAAAAAATAATAATAATAATAAAAAAAATATATATATGTGTGTGTGTGTGTGTGTGTAATAATAATAATAATAATAATAATGATAATAATAATAATAATAGTAATAATAGTAATAATAATAATAATAGTAATAGTAATAGTAATAATTATTATGATAATAATAATAATTTAAAAAAATACAAGGAAAAGAATCTTTGATCAATTTCTTAAACATTTTGAAAGCAAAATCGTTGCTTCATTTTTACCTCCTGGAAAATTTTTTAACAGAAATAAACCTTGTAATGTTATTCGTACCTTGAAGTAAACACCAGCCGTTCCCGTGCTGTGATTGGTCCATTATCAGCCAATTGCGGGCAGGTAATCGCTCTGGCGCTGCTGGCCGAGTTATAGACGCGAAGAGAAAAGAAAAATATTTGTTTTAGGTTTCTCTGGACGTCTAGATGGGGGGAGGGAGGGAGGGAGGGTGGATAAAGATGGGAAATGGTGTAAACGAATGGGAGTAAAGAGGAAATGTATGAACAAATAGGAAGGGAAATGCTGGAACCGATTTGGTTTTCTTTTTGATATTCAATACTATATGTTTGATTTTAGTCGTGTTTACATATGTGGATATTTATTACTCTATTTTATTTCTTATTTATGTATTTATTTATTATATATATATATATATATATATATATATATATATATATATATTTTTTTTTTTTTTTTTTTTTTTTTTTTTTTTTTTTTTTTTTTTTTTTTT
>NC_051411.1:39880349-39890349 GCF_015228065.2 Penaeus monodon
TGGTTTCCTGCGAGCGAGACTTTCCTCTCGGTGACTTGGCAGTTTTTTTTTCTCAGCAATAAGGTGGTATATATGTGTTTTGTATATACATTTATATATATCTGTATATATGAATGTATATTATATATTTGAATTTAAATATATAGATTCATATGTGTGTATATTCTTATATATAATATATATGTATATATATGCAAATACACAAATAAAAATAAATAGATTAATTTATTATATTAAATAAAAAATAAATAAAACAAACATTCAAACACAAAACAACGTAAATAAAGCAGCAGAGCCTCCAGTCCTTCCTCCCTTCCTTCCTTCCTTCCTTCCTTCCTTCCTTCCTTCCTTCTTTCCTTCCTTCCAAGCAGAAGCTGATGATCTCTCCTTTCCCCCAGCTTCCCTAAAAGGCGTCTCGTAAACCGGTATCCTTTTCCCACTGCGCACAACGCGATCCGCCACCTTCGTTGAACTTCAGAAATCCTGCATTTTCTCGCCGCCGCGCCGTTGCAGCTTGCATGGGCCTCCTGGTGCTTGTGTCCCGTTACTTCCTGACTCATGCATGCGCTCAAGGTTGTCCCATTGGCGAAGGCATCCTGCAGCTTCCTTCGTCAGTCTTGCAAACACGTCAAGCATTTTTTTAAATCATTATTATTCGCTTTGTATGGACTTGTGCAGAGGTGTGGCTAGAATGAGTGACTGTGAGGATTAAGAATACTAACGGTAATGGTAAAGGATGATAATGATAATAATAATAATAATAATAATAATAATAATAATTGATAATAATGATTAATAATAATGATTGATGATTATATAATAGTAACAATCATAACAATAGTAAAATAAATAAATCAATAATAATAATGGTAAATAATAATAATAACGATAATATAAACAATAATAGTGATGACTTACAAAAGAACTATGAGACAAACATGAACAGACTTTTCTTAAAAATCCAGAATACAGACCAATATAAACAAACGCACAATGCTCACCGGTATATCGCATATCACCAGTTTACGCGTCACGGTATAAACACACACGTAAGTAATTACGGCACAAAGACGAGTCACCATCACGCATTTAACAAGTCATTAAAGTCACCGTAAATGATATGTACTGTACTGTACCTCCCTTTGTATTCTGTGGCCTTGTTGATAACCCACTAAGGCAGGAAATGGGTCTTTGGTAGTTAAGTTAACCACGTAAAGGACGTTTTGTTAGTACTGGGTTGTGTTGTGATGGCGTGCAGATATCAGGTCGTCAAGAAAATGAATTCATTTGCTTAGTTAGGCTTGTTCTCCAAGCTGCTATAGCTATTGTTACTGATGCTGCTGTGAATACTGCTACTATTGCAACTAAGACTACTACTACTACTGCAACTAAGACTACTACTACTACTACTACTACTACTACTACTATTACTACTACCACTACCACTACAACTGTTATTATTACTGCTACTACTATTATTGTTACTACTACTACTACAACAAATATTACTAATACTACTCTACTACCACTACTACCACTACCACCACTACTATTACAACAATCATTACTACTACTACTATCACTATAATCGCAGCTACTACTACCACCACCACACCTACTTACGTAAATATATGATAAACATGTGTATGTAAGTACACTTTCTTGTTACTACACTTCTCGGCTGCGTTGTTACGAGTGCACATACCACAGCGACTCGAGTGTGACGTGTGCCTGTAATGACACATGACACCCAAGGAAGTGACACACCGGTGCTTTTGAAATTTTGAGACGTAAATTTGATTTTTTTTCCTCTTTTTATTATGTGAAATTCGTGTTCTTGATTCATTGTGATTTTTTTGTTTTTTTCAAAAAAAGAAGGTAGTTTGTAAGAAGTTTAAAAATATGTTCTCTCTCTCTCTCTCTCTCTCTCTCTCTCTCTCTCTCTCTCTCTCTCTCTCTCTCTCTCTCTCTCTCTCTCTCTCTCTCTCTCTCTCTCTCGCTCACTCTCCTTCTCCCTTTTATTTCTATTTATTTTATTATATTTTATATATTTTTTAGATTCCTTGGGACTTTATTCACATGAACTGTGTTTTGACATGTAGGTTTTGTCGCGAGAAGTTCACTTGACTAACAGAAGTGTGTGTATGACGTCACGTCTGTTTTTCGGTTCACGGATGACGTATTGAAGCAGAGAATGTGAAAGTGATAAGAGGATTTAGGATATAGAGGATTAAGGAAAGATTAAATTGTTATTCCGTTTTTTTTGTGATTAATGATTATTTGAAAATGAAATGATGGTGATGATAGCTATTATAGATACGATAACTGAGATATGTTGCATTCAGACAATCATCATCAGTCACTGAAGTACGCTTTTGACTTGATTAGAAAAATAAGATATAGTTAAAAAAAAGAGAAAAGAAAAACAGAGTATTAATTAATTACCGTCATCAAAATACCAATCCGTGAACGTGTTTTGAACGCATCATTTCTCGTTACTTGGGAAATCACGGCCGAAATGTCAACAGCGTGAATCGTCGATCTATCTAGCCATCTCTCTCTCTCTCTCTCTCCCTCTCTCTCTCTCTCTCTCTCTCTCTCTCTCTCTCTCCTCTCTCTCATCTCTCTCTCTCTCTCTCTCTCTCTCTCTCTCTCTCTCTCTCTCTCTCTCTCTCTCTCTCCTCTCTCTCTCTCTCTCTCTCTCTCTCTCTCTCTCTCTCTCTCTCTCTCTCTCTCTCTCTCTCTCTCTCTCTCTCTCTCTCTCTCTCTCTCTCTCTCTCTCCTTCTCTCTCTCTCTCTCTCTCTCTCTCTCTCTCTCTCTATATATATATATATATATATATATATATATATATATATATATATATATATATATTCCTCTCTCTCTCTCAATCTATCTATCTATCTGTCTGTCTATCTGTTTATCGCCTCCTCTCTCTCTTAATTTCCCTCCCTCTTCCTCTGCCCTGTCCCCCTCCCCTCCCCTCCCCTTCCACTCACCACCTGCACGCTCCATTCTCCTCACCCTCGAATTCACCCTCACCTATCGCCCGTTCACAGGTAAGTGGGCTGAGGGGAAGGGGAAGGTGGATGAGGGAGCGTGGGGAAGAGGGGTAGAGGAGAAGGATGAGGAGGGGAGGGAAGGAAGGAGGGGGGACGGGAGAGGAGGGTGGGGAGGAGGAGGGGACGGGAGAAGAGGGTAGGGAGGAGGAGGGGACGGGGAGGAGGGGAGGGAAGAGGGTAGGAGGGAGCACCAACGGAGCGCAACCAACAGGGTTCCCGCCCTTTCGAAAATACACATAAATAATACACATAAATATGCGTGTTGTAAGTCACACTCCCTTCTGTCGTTGAAAAATATAACTCCGAGGCCTAAAAGAGGGAAAGTTTAGCATCTGATCTTAGCTAATTGGCTTATTTTCTGTCTTTTCTTCGATGCATTTAGAGGAAATAAGGTATGAGGATGGGGAGCAGGAGAGGGCAGCCCGGCAACACACACCGCTGGAGAAACCGGGCTTGGCTGCTGGATGGCCTTGGTCTATATGACGTCACTGAGTACCGCTGCTCGCTCGTCACGTCTCTCTCTCTCTCTCTCTCTCTCTCTCTCTCTCTCTCTCTCTCTCTCTCTCTCTCTCTCTCTCTCTCTCTCTCTCTCTCTCTCTCTCTCTCTGTTTGTCTCTCCGTCTCTCTTGCTCGGTGTCTGTCTCTGTGTCTCTTTCTCTTTTCTCTTGGTCCTTGTCTGTCTGTCTCTCTTTCTCTCTGTCTCTTTGTCCCCAAATCTTTCACATCTATCAAACCTCACCTCTCAAAATACTTCTCAATCCCCTACCCCTTTTTATTTCCACCTATCTATCCATCTCTCTATCTATCGATCCGTTATCACCTTACCAGTTATCCCCATTTACAAAACTCATGCACAGCACCGCAGTAATATCGCGAACCATGACCGTTTAAAATTATGACGCAATACCTCTACTCCCAATTACTTACGTGCGTGATTACGAGCCAATTATCTTCGCTCATTACTGAAATCAGCTGTTCATTTGAGTTTGAGTTATTGTCTGTCTGTGCGTGAAGGAAGGTGAGTGATGGTGATGGTAGTAATAGTAGTAGTAGTAGTAGTAGAAGTAGTAGTAATGGTGGTAATGGTAGTGATAATAATGATAGTAAGAGTGATGATGTTGATTGATATTGATTTTGATGATGTTGATAATAATAACAGTAATAATGATAATAGTAATAATAATAATAATAATAATAATAATGATATTGGTACTAGGATGAAAATTATAATAATAATCATCATAATGGTTATGATAAAGACAAAGACAATGATAATGATGCCAAAAATAATGATAATATTAACCTAAAAAGACACTCAGCAAAACCCGCTTGTCTCCGACAGTGACAAAGACTTACCTCAACCGTGGAAAAAATATATTTATAGAAACCTTGAAAAAAAAAAAAATCGTCGGTGGCACTTCACACCCACGCCTTTCCGGAATACGTCTGTCTGACTGTCTATAATGCGGAGATCCTGTCTAATTCATCCGTAATAATTTTGTCCCAATTACGACCCATGTGCGCGTGAATAAAAAAAAAAAAAATACGGTGCTTGGGCGGGTAAAGTGGCCATTTTGAGTTTTCTGAAGACCCGGTTGGTGCAGTTTGGGAAGAGAGGCAATGTATTAGAGTGTTGGAACGTTTCTGCGGGAGTAAATATTTGTATTATTAGTTATTATTGTGCGAGGTGATAGAGATTTATATCAATAATTATTATTAATCTATTGATTTTTTTTTTACGAGTCGAAGCTGTTGAGAATTGTGGCAAAAAATATATTAGTATTAGTATGGATTATTTAGTAGCTGGTGGTAATAGTGGCAAAATTATTTTAGATATCCATGATATCGATAATATTTATTAGCCGTTTTTGGAGGGATGTAACAAAGAATTATTATTTTATTTAGAACATGTATATATTTATTTATCTTTTTCTATTTCCAAATGATAATTCACGTTTCCTTTTTACCTCATTCTTGCCTCGTGTTCGCCTGCAGTTAAAAGGTCATGTTAACAATAACACTCAGAGGACGACCTATTCATCAAGGTTAAATTCCTTTTGATTTCTTCAAGAGTGTGTGCATTGTCTTCAAGTTTTAGCCTCCATTTTACGCTTCCCCTTTCTCCCCCTCCCCCCCCCCTCCCACCAGCCACTAACATTCTCCCTCCTTCCTTTCCTCCGTCTTCATCACGTCTTTCATATTCCTCTATTTCTTCTTCTCTTCTTCCTTTTGTTTCACCTTTCCTTCCCTCTATTTTTTCTCCCCCCTTTTTCTCTTCCCCTCCCCTTCCCCACTTTTTTTTTTTTTTTTTTTTTTTTTTCCAACATGAGAATACATATTTTTTTTAGGTTAGTTTAAAGGTCACGTGATGTTGCAGTATCCTGAAGGAATTATTCTGAGAGTTGTAAGTTAAGAGGGAGAGGGAGAGAAAGGGGGGGAGGGAGAGAGAAAAGGGAGGGAGTGAGAGAGAGAGACAGACAGACAGACAGACAGACAGACAGACAGACAGACAGACAGACAGAAAGAGAAAGTGAGAGAGAGAGAGAGAGAGAGAGAGATGGAGGGAGAGAGTGAGGAAGGGAGGAAGGTTGAGAGAGAGGGGGGGGGGGCGAAAGGGAGGGAGGGAGGGAAGGAGAGAGAGAGAGAGAAGGGAGGAAATAAAACGGTCAAAAGTTTACGATCCCATGGAGGTGAAATATTAATGAGATCGTGACGTCACAAATGTTGATTGATGCCCTGGAAGCTGCATCGCTTCATCAGCTTCCCAGGGCCGAGATAAACCCCTCACTTCCCTCCTCCCTTCCCCCCCTTTCCCTCTTACTTTCCGCTTCGTTCCTTTACCCCCCTTCCCCCCCTACCCCCCTTCCTCCCTCTACCCCCCTTCCCCCCTCTACCCCCTTCTCCCCTCTACCCCCTTCCCCCTTCCCCCCCTACCGTTTATGTTTCACGCGAAATGAGTGTAAATTTTCATTGTTATCTAAAGAGAATAAATCATGGAATAATAAAAATATCAGGAAAAAAAATAATCGTATAAAAGAACAAGAAAAAAATATATAATCTACGTTAGTCCCAAATCTTCCTATTAACAAACCAAGGGACAATTAAAATACGCGAATGAAGGAATTACTAAAAAAGAGAGAGAGAGAGAGAGAGAGAGAGAGAGAGAGAGAGAGAGAGAGAGAGAGGAGAGAGAGATAGGGAGAGAGAGAGAGAGATAGAGGTAGAGAGAGAGAGACAGATAGAGGAGAGAGGTAGAGAGAGAGAGAGAGAGAGAGAGAGAGAGAGAGAGAGAGAGAGACAGAGACAGAGACAGAGAAGAGAGAGAGAGAGAGACAGAGACAGAGACAGAGACAGAGACAGAGAGAGAGAAATTGAGAAGAGAACAAAGAAACGAGCGAAATAGAGAGAAACGATCCCATCCGGGTTATTGAGAGTGGTCGCTCTGATGCGTCGGCCGATCACCCTGTCCTTGCCTCGTTTCCGGGACCTGGGGGGAGGGTAGTGGGGGGGAGGGGGGAAGTGGGGGAGAAGGGGGGAGCTGGGGTAGTGGGGGAGAAAGGGGATGGTGGGGAGGTAGGGTAGTGAAGAAGGGGGGAGGTGGGGAGGTAGGGTAATGGGGGAGAAAGGGGGAGGAAGGGTAGTGGGGGAGAAGGTGGGAAAGAGATGGTGGGGATGTAGTGGTGAGGGAGTAATGGGGATAAAGGCGTAAAAGGGGGGGGGGAGGTCGGCGTTAGGAGAAGGTAGGGGGTAGCGGCAAGGGAAAAGGGGGAGGGGGTAGGAAGAGAGAGCGTACAGAGGAAGGGATGGAGAACAAGAGTGTAGGGGGGGAGGGGGCAGCGTTGGAGGACAGGAAGGAGGGGTGTGAGCTTTAGAGGAAGCAGGTGGAAAGGGGAGGAGGGGATGGAGAGAGAGAGAGAGAGAGAGGTATGGAGATTTTCGTGGATGGGGGAAAAGTGTTGGAGAATTAAAGGAACATCGAAGAGGGTGTGAGGGGAGGGGAAGAAAAGTGTTGGAGAAGGGAAGGAACATCGAAGAGGGTGTGAGGGGAGCGGGGGATGTTGGAGAAGGGAAGGAACATCGAAGAGGGTGTGAGGGGAGGGGAAGAAAAGTGTTGGAGAAGGGAAGGAACATCGAAGAGGGTGTGAGGGGAGGGGAAGAAAAGTGTTGGAGAAGGGAAGGAACATCGAAGAGGGTGTGAGGGGAGGGGAAGAAAAGTGTTGGAGAAGGGAAGGAACATCGAAGAGGGTGTGAGGGGAGGGAGAGAAAAGTGTTGGAGAAGGGAAGGAACATCGAAGAGGGTGTGAGGGGAGGGGAAGAAAAGTGTTGGAGAAGGGAAGGAGCATCGAAGAGGGTGTGAGGGGAGGGGAAGAAAAGTGTTGGAGAAGGGAAGGAGCATCGAAGAGGGTGTGAGGGGAGGGGAAGAAAAGTGTTGGAGAAGGGAAGGAACATCGAAGAGGGTGTGAGGGGAGGGGGAAATGTTGAGGAAGGGAAGGAGCACCGAAGAGGATATGAGGAGAGAGGGGAAATGCTGGAGAAGGGGAAGGCGTTTAAATCAGTGCAAGGGGAGGGGGAAACTGTTGGAGAAGGGGATGGGGCATCTAAGAGGGTGGGAAAGGGGGCACTTGGAGGCGTTAAGTCGAGGAGGAAGTACCTTGGAAGGGAGAGGGGTGGAAGTGTTGGAGGAGGGGTGAGATGCAAATACAATAATGTTGGAGAAAGGCGGAGAGTTATGAAGAAGGGGAACATCCTGGACAGTGCATAGAAAGAACACAAAACCTTTGAAAAAAAAAGGAGAACTGGTACTGGGGGAGAAGAAAGAGGTAGACAGAATGAGAAGAGAAGCGAGGTCCTGAAGAGTACCAAGGAAGGGGGGGGGGGAGGGGAAGTGTACTTGAGAAAGGGGGGGGGGATCTTAGAGGGTGCAAGGGGAGGGGAAGGGAAGGGGGAGGGGGTGTTGATAGATGTCGCTTCGTGGTCGTTCCGGAGATTACATCGTGGGATAATAATTTTTGGGTAGACATAATTTTTTTGTTAATTGGGCCTCTATGGTCAACCCACAAGGCATACTTGAGTACTTGTCGCAAGGTTACATTTATCATTCGCGTTTTGTGGGATTCGTTCGAGTGTATGTACTTTTTGTTCAGAGATATAGAGCTGTATATATTAGATTTGTTCATTAATACAAGAGCACTGATATGAATGTAGATTGTCTGATATTACAGTTCAGTGCAATTATTCTTGCTCCATACTCTACTGCGCTTAATTTGAACCTTTAACATTCTAGAAATGACAATAGAACAAGTCCTCCCAAAAATGAAAAAACTCGACCGCCTTTTATCACAGAGTGACTTCAACGACAGCGCAAGTACCAATCCAAAGAGCAAACTCGTGTGCTCCGTCGACCCAGGAACCGAAACAGCAGAAGTCTCATCCGCGTTTCGAAACACCGGTCGAAACAAGGAAGCTTCGCCCATCGCCTTTCCCACAGGAAAACGCGACCGCAGCGACCAGGAGGAGACCGCGTTGAATTAATGCACGCTTCGCACAACCTCCAAACGCAAGGTACTTCAGCGTGGAAAAGCCGAAGGGCCGAGAACCTATCCTCCCCTAGGGCAAGGTGTGGAGGGAACCGGACTTCCTGCTTCCCTTCGAACGATGATAGGGAAAGTTGGAGATGTGGTTTTGATGCTGGAGTCTGAACCTCTCTTTATTTTTTAACGGTGCGTATAGCGTTTTGTCCTTCGTAGTTTTGTGTTTTATTGGGAATAAAGGATTGTTTTTATCCTGTTTTCTTTGGTTTGGACATTTGGCTTCATGGTCTCTGTTTTGTTTCTATGTTCAGCTTGCTTTCGATCGCCGTTACAAGTTTGGAACAGATGGTTTGGAATTATCGATCGATCATACTCTGTAGTTTTCAAATCCTGTTTGAATCATAAATTTCTCTTTTTCAATGATTGGTTTAAGACATGCAAATAAAGTAAGATCGTTTGCGCGCACGCACACACTCACACTCATACACACACTCTCACACACACTCTCACACACTCACACTTACACACACACACACACACTCACACACACACACACTCACACACTTACACACACACACTTACACTCACACACTTACACACACACTCACACACACACACACACTCACACACACGCGCACGCACGCACGCACGCACGCACGCACACACACGTATACATACATACATGCATTCATATATATTGTTTGCGAGTGCTCAGAGTTATCAGAAATCTCTAGCATACCTCGAGATCTAGAACATACTGTCCGCCCTTTCCCGCTCATTGCCACATACAACCACACCCATTTATCTGCTTAGCTTTATATTTTTATCGGTCGTAAAACTTTTTTTTTCCCTTGTGGTTGCTATAGTCCGTTATTTACCATTTTGCCCTTTATAGATTTAAAAAAAATGTATATCCGGGCCTAGGCGACGTTTTTTTTAAGCGACCTCGAGGTGTGAGATGGTTGTGAAAGTCATCATCTGTTTTGTTGCCTATTTATCTGTGTGTCTAGTTCGTTATGTGTAGTAATTCTGTTTATTAGTTCTGTCTGGTAGCTTTATATAACCTTTTTTTTTAATGGCTACTGTATCTCGCTTCCAAATTGGGTGTAGGAAGAGGAGTAAAAGTAGTATGTAGTGTGTGACAGTTTCAGCAGTGTCCTTGGGTGTGGCTGTGAGTGTATTATCTGTCGCCAGCCTCCCTCTCCCTCTTCGATTCTCATTCGTTCCGAAGATGTGACACAAAAGATGTCTCTCAGTCAGTATTGCGTGTCGTGTCGCGTATTTTTCTTTATCTCTGTCTTTATCTTTGTCTTTGATTCTGTTTTATCGCGAGAATTTCCTGTGGGGGAAGAGAGAGAGAGAGAGGGTGACTGTTACACTGAGCGGATTTTTTTTTTCTCTGAACC
>NC_051411.1:39895349-39897849 GCF_015228065.2 Penaeus monodon
ACTGACGCGCTGTAAACGCGTGACGTATTGGCACTTGGTGATAATTATCGTGGAATTATTATCATACTGATGATATACTGATGATAACGACGAAGAGAATAAATATTGGCCGGTGATTTAAGGAATGAAACCTTGGTGGATATGCATTTTGTTCAGTAATTCGATGCACAGTTGAAGAGGGGGGGAAACAACGGTACGAGTGTTGCCAGAAACTTCCAGCGATTGCAATTTACCCTTACTTTATTGTTCGTAGGTCAAGTCCATAAATGGAATTAGGAAAATACAATAAATTGGGTGGAAATGGCATTCTGTTTTGTGTGTCGCTTTTTTAGATATTATTTTTGTTCTTTGTACGATTTTTTTCTTTTTCTTTCTTTCTATTTATTTGTTAACTTTTGCATTTGTTATTGTTATTGTTGTTGTTGTTATTATTATTATTTGTTTATTTATTTATTATTATTATTATTATTGTTATTATTGTTATTGTTATTTGTAACTGATATAATTTCGATATAAAATTACCTAATGACAAGAATAAATTATAAATAAAATTGAATGCTATTTTCACTTTTTTCTATTTCAAAATCTAACTAAAGCATAAGTCAATGAAAATATAAAAACGAATAATACTTGAAGGCTTTTGTAAATTCGTTTATTTATCTAAGTCGCTAAACTGTTGTCAGAAAATGCAAATCTCTTTTGTGAATCTTAAGCAACATCCTCTCGCTAAACTTTCTTTTTATAATTGTTATCTGACGTTTTTTCTTGTATTATTTTTCTTCTAAATACTTTCACTCGTCGTATTTATTGCCTTATCAGTTAATTACTCTTGCTATTAATTATTTTGATGTGTTCTTATAACGCCTATTAATAATCTCGTAGAAGATTTTAATCTCTTTCATTCTATATCACTTTCACTGTTTTTTTTTTTTTTTTTTTTTTTTTTTTTTTTTTTTTTTAGGTTTAATTTTCCGCTTTGTTTACGTGTATTTTTTTTTCTCTCTCTCTCTTGTTCTTTTTCTCATTTAGGAAATGGAAAAATTCGCGAATATTTGAAACGATGGAAGTGATAAGGGAGAGAGGCTAGGACAAAGGAGAATTGAAAAGGGAGGGAAAAAAACTTGAAAATCCACATTTTTAGGTAAAGAAAATGCAAAAATATCTCCATATAGCGATTGCAAAAATGCCCACACAATAAGCAATTTGACACAAGAAAAAAAATAAGCATCAAAGACACTGGAAAGGGCGAGAATATAAGAGAAAACAAGAGGCTAGAAAGTGGACATGGCGGAGGCTAGCGCAGACGGCCCTCGGGGGAGGAAACTGACCCGGCGCCGTGACGTCACTCGGGGCGGGAATTTTGAAAATAGGAATGTGATGGGAATGTTGAGAATGGAGATTGTAAAGCTAAAATGATAATTATGATGAAAATAGGAATGTAATGGAAATGTTAAAAATGGAGATTGAAAGCTAAAAATTATATTCTTCTTTCAAGTGCCCTGTCCCACAAGGACGTTGGCGATCATGGATTTCCATGATTTTCTAGGCAATTTAGAGCGCTGGTTTGCCGTTGCCTTCCGCCCGGTGTTTTTATCAAGTCACCATCTCTATTTACCCGGTTCTGGGACCGGCACTGACTTGGGCTGGCTTGCCCACCCAGCGGCTAGGCAGGCAATCGAGGTGAAGTTCCTTGCCCAAGGGAACAACGCGCCGGCCGGTGAGTCGAACCCTCGAACTCAAATTGCCGTCGTGCCAGGCTTGAGTCCGATGAGAATGGAGATTGTAAAGCTAGAAATTATAATTATGATGAAAATAGGGATAAAATGGGAATGAAAATAATGAAAATGCTGATATTATTCATCATTCATTGTGATCAATATCATCATCATTCATTATGAGGAAAATATTGATACAGCTTACTCTTGAAAATCAAAATGTGATAACCCGGGTACTTCCAAAGGCTGAAACTGGATGCATGGAAAATACCACTTCATCAAATGAACAACAACAAAAACAACAAAAACACAACAGCAAAAACGAAAATACGAAAGCAAAGTTCACGGTCTCTTAAGTTTCCTCGTAAAGTGCGAGTTTCTGGGCGGGTCTTGAGTCATTCCAGCGATTACCGGAAAAAAAGAGAGAGAGAGAGAGAGATAAAGAGAGAAAGGAAAGATAAATCGATGGAGAGGGAGAAAGAGAGAGAGAGAGAGAGAGAGAGAGAGAGAGAGAGAGAGAGAGAGAGAGAGAGAGAGGGGGGGGGGGGGGGGGAGGAGGATATACGACTGGTTGAACAAATCGTCTCCAATTAAGTACCCGTGGGTAATTATTCTCCCTCCCCCCCCCCTCTCTCCCTCCCTCCGTACTTTACCCTTGTTTTTTCCCACTTATTGCCGCCCTTTCCTTCCCTCTTTTGTTTCTCTCCTTCCGTTTAGCCTTTCGCTCTTCTGTTCTTTTCCTTCTTCTTCCTATTTATTCAATTCTAATTTTCTCTTCCCTTTTC
>NC_051411.1:39905349-39906455 GCF_015228065.2 Penaeus monodon
AAAGAGAAAAACGATAAGTTTTTTGCCTCCCGATAAAACATTCAATTTGCATATGGTGCTTATTAGGATCTATAAAGAGGATTAGTTCCTTTCAGAATATTAATTATGTTATCTTTTTGTTTACTTTTTTCCTGGTTCGTCATTAGGAATTATAGCAAACCCTTTATTACGAACTCTGCTCTAATGGCTAGTTACAGCGCATTGATCAAGGTTATGAACAATATTCGAAAAAATCCTGTTTTTACTGCTAAAATAGGGTATGTTTTTTGTCGTATTTTTCAAGATCTTTGGTGGTATGTTTTTTGTAGTATGTATATTTTTTTTATATATGAGGAAGCAGCAAACTGAAGACTAGAGATATATGATTTTTGAGAGACCTTTTTTACTTAAATATATATCGTAATTATGTAGAAGAAAAATGGTTAAAAAGGGTATGTGTAAACGCCTTTGTTCTCCATTTAAGGTTATCGAATATGAAGAATGCAGACAAATGCCCCAAAATTTACGGTACATTTGGAAACCTAACTGTCAAAACTACTTTTTTCCCGAAAAAAAAAAAAAAAAAAAAAAAAAACATTGGGTGGAGTAGCGATGACGTCACGGCGCGAGGCAGTGTTGCCCATTCTTTGTTTCCGATATACTTGTCATAACCACATGACAACCTAGTATGGTCATTCCATGCCAGCGAGAGACAATAGTAGTTCCAGCATGACAAAGGGAGTTTTTTACCCTTACGAAATATGTTTCTAAAGGGGGGGGGGATCGTTCACGCTTGCCATCGGGAGGTGTGGCAACCGTGTGATTGCCGTGGTCGCAACATGTCAAATTATACTCGTATGGATTTCCTTTTTATCTCGAAGTACTGTGTTTTGTCGGATTTTGAGCTTCTTGCCCAAGTGACGTCTCCTCAGCCGTGAAAATGGGTGACCTATTTCTTCTTCTTCTTCCTCTTCTTCTTCCTCTTCTTCCTCTTCTAATTCCTCTTCTTCTTCCTCTTCTTCTTCCTCTTCCTCTTCTTCTTCGTCTTCTTCTTCGTCTTCTTCTTCGTCTTCTTCTTCGTCTTCTTCTTCTTCTTCTTCTTCTTCTTCTTCTTCCTTTGTGCTTTC
>NC_051411.1:39906555-39909055 GCF_015228065.2 Penaeus monodon
GGGGTACGCGTTTTTGTCCGGGTTTGTGTGGGTGGGTGGGGGAGGTGGGTGGGTGTGCGTGCGTGCGTGCGGTGTGTGTCCCTGTCTGTCTGTCTGTCTATCCTCCTCTGTGTGCCTGTGTCTTTGTCTATGTGTGTGTGTGTGTGTGTGCGTGTCACCAGGGTCACTTATAAGCCAAAACGATTCTTCAATGATATTCAAACACATTTAACTGTAAACCTGTTCATCTTTCCGACGGAAGTGAACTGACCAAAACAAAAAGTCATACATACCCGAAATTTACACGAACATTTACAAAATATTAATAATGATAACAATGATAATAATAATAATAGTAATGGTAATATTAATAATAGTAATAATTAAATTAATAATGATGATGATAATGATAATAATAATAATAATAATAATGATAATGATGATAATGATACTAATGATAATAATAATAATAATGATAATAATAATAATAGCAATACTGCTAGTACTAGTACTACTTCTACTACTACTAATAATAATAATAATGATAATAATGATAATAAAAATGAAGCTAATAATAATACCAATAGTAATGGTAATATTAATGATAATGTAAATGATAATGATTTAGAGAAACGAGGATTTTTTTGTCCTCGATTTAAATGGGAATAATGTGGAGCAAGACATCCAGGCGTTTTAAGAACCTTGATGGTAGTCATTTGCATATTTTCACTTCCATTTTCTTCAGTCTGTGTAATTTCGGTCGGAAGTGTGCTTAGGCGCTCAAGGGATGTATATATTTTTTTGTTTATTATTACTATTAATGTTAGTGTTAGTGTTGTTGTTATTGCTGGTTATTGTTATTCTTTGTTGCTTTGTAATTTCATTATCATTTTTGTTACTTTGTTGTTATTTTGTTATTATTATTGTTGTTATTTTTACCATTATTTGTTGTTATCATCATCATTGTTATCATTATTCCTTCACTCACTCTCTCTCCCTCTCCCTCTCTCTCCCTCTCCCTCTCTCTCTCTCTCCCTCTCTCTCTCTCTCCCTCCCTCCCTCCCTCCCTCCCTCCCTCCCTCTCTCTCTCTCCCCCTCCTCTCTCTCCCCCTCCTTCTCTCTCTCCCTCTCTCTCTCTCTCTCTCTCTCTCTCTCTCTCTCTCTCTCTCTCTCTCTCTCTCTCTCTCTCTCTCTCTCTCTCTCTCTCTCTCATACCAAGGCGGTCTTGCTTCTCACTTGTTCTTCCGTTATTTTGCGGAAACGAAATTTCTTTGTCATTGAGTACCGAGAGTGCTCGTTAGGTTTCACCAGTTTTTTCTCTTAAACAATTTTGTTTTTGTGAATATATGAATATTACTCCCACACAGACATATGTGTATATGTATGTACGTACACACACACAGACATATGTGTATATTATGTGCATCGATAGATTGATAGATAGATAAACAGATAAATATATATAATATATATATATATATATATATATATATATATATATATATATATATCAAGAATAAGTTATAGAATATTATAATAATGGTAACAGATTTGATGATAACAGTGAAGATTATGATAATAAAAACAATAAAAGTGATTTTTAAAAGAACATTAGTTTCAGTTATGATAAAAACTGAAACTAATAATGATAAAGATCATTATAATAATGATGAATACAACAGTAAGAGGAATATGATGACGATGATGATGATGGTGAATAAAAACAAAAATGTCAGTGGAAATTACAAAAGCAAAATTAAACATTGCATCGCCTTACCACTAATTCAGGGGTCAAAGGTGACAGAATCGGATAAATTCGTGGCTTTTAAACATCATTAGTTCTGGCATTTTGATCGGCCTTCGTGCGCGGGAAAAGGTGAAGACAAGAGAAGTGTGAACTGCGCATCAAAATAGCAGTTCAGTTTCGAATAATTAGTTCAGTTCAGTTTCGAATAATTAGTTCAGTTCAGTTTCGAATAATTAGTTCAGTTCAGTTTCGAATAATTAGTTCAGTTCAGTTTCGAATAATTAGTTCAGTTCAGTTTCGAATATTAGTTCAGTTCAGTTTCGAATAATTAGTTCAGTTCAGTTTCGAATAATTAGTTCAGTTCAGTTTCGAATAATTAGTTCAGTTCAGTTTCGAATAATTAGTTCAGTTCAGTTTCGAATAATTAGTTCAGTTCAGTTTCGAATAATTAGTTCAGTTCAGTTTCGAATAATTGGTTCAGTTCAGTTTCGAATTGTTAGTTCAGTTCAGTTTCGAATAATTCAGTTCAGTTTCGAATAATTAATATCGTTGTTTTGTGTTTCTTTTGGGTAATTTGGATTGGGGATTTGTTTGTTTTGTTTTTTGTTTGTCTTTGTTTATTCGGTTATGTATTTGTTTCTTTGAATGGTTTTATCTGTTTTTTGTTTTTTGCGGTTTCAGGGTGGGAGAGAGATTCATTTTCTTTCTCTTGGTTTTCTCTTCTCTACTCTGTCTCTTTTATCTACTATTCTCTCATAGTTTTCCTTCTCTCGA
>NC_051411.1:39931555-39944055 GCF_015228065.2 Penaeus monodon
GGAATTTTGAGACGCGGTCGTGTTTTGTTCTGTTGGAAATTGATTTAAAGGAAATGAGGTTTGTAAGTTGAAAATGACTCTCTCTTCTCTCTTTCTCTTTCTCTTTCTCTTTCTCTTTCTCTTTCTCTTTCTCTTTCTCTTTCTCTCTCTCTCTCTCTCTCTCTCTCTCTCTCTCACTCTCTCTCTCCTCCTCCTCCTCCCCCTCCTCCTCCTCCTCCCCCCCCTCCTCCTCCTCCTCCTCCTCCTCCCCCTCCTCCTCCTCCTCTCTCTTCTCCTCTTTGATTATCTTTATAATCATTATCATTAATACTTTTGTGATCATTGTTATCCTATCCCTCCTTCCCTTCCTCCACCTTCGTCTCCCCTCTCTTCTCTTCCTCTCTCCCTCCCTTCTCCTTCCTTACCTTCCCCCTCCCCTTCTTCCCTTCCCCTCCCTCTATCCATCACTCCCCCTCCCTCCCTCCATCCATCCATCCCTCCCTCCATCCCTCCCTCCATCCCTCCCTCCCTCTATCCATCCCCTCCCCTCCCCCCGCCCCACATATAAAAATCAATGCCACTTGTCCTTTGAAAATGGTTTGCGCCAAAATAACAGGATGCGATATCCACTCCCGTGCTATCCATGTTAAAATATGCTGTGAACATTGCGGGTTCGATGAATTTAAATTTCCCGGTTTGCGGATCGAGTTATTTTGACCATGATTTTGTTACGTTGACTGGGAAACGAAAAAAAAAAAAAAAAAAGAATCGTTAAACGAAATCAGATATTCGAAAACAAAAAATCCCCGGCTTGCTGTTCAAGTTATTTCCACCGTGGTTTTGTCGACAATATAAACTGAAAATAACGAAGACGGTGAAAGATATTCAATAAACGAAATAAGATGCACTAATAGAAAGCCGACAACCAAAATAGATAGATTTTTTTATTTATATTTATTTATATTTTATTTATTTATTTATTTATTTACCTATTTATTTATATTTTATTTTATGTGTTTATTTATGTGTTTATTTATATTTTATTTTATTTATTTATTTACTTATTTATTTATTCAATTATTTATTTATTTATTTGTGTATTTTGCGTGTGCGTGTGTGCGTGTGTGTATGTATGTGTGTGTGTGCGTGTGTGCGTGTGTTTATGTATGTGTGTGTGTGCGTGTGTGTATGTATGTGTGTGTGTGCGTGTGTGCGTGTGTTTATGTATGTGTGTGTGTGCGTGTGTGTATGTGATTTATCAAGCCATCCGTGCAACCAAGATGGCGGACGGCGCGTAACAACCGCACGAAAACCTTCGATCCGCCGCGTGTTCCGCGTTCGCTTACCATAAAATGAATTCCTCCCCAAATTTATGATTGTGTCACTTTTGTCATTACTAAGCCATCGAGCGACACCGTATTATTTTCTTTTCCACGTTTACGTATTATTGTAGGAGTGGGGGGGGTGTTTGGGGGGTATATATATATATATATATATATATATATATATATATATATATATATATATATATATATATATATATATATATATATATATTTTTTTTTTTTTTTTTTTTTTTTTTTTTTTTTTTTTTTTTTTTTTCTGGTCCGAAGCGATTGTCATTTGTTTCATGGGCGTCCTTCGGATTTTGAAATCGTTGAGTTTATCTTTCGTCTTATTTTTACGTTTGTTTATTTATTTATTTTATTTATTTATTTATTTATTTATTCATTTTATTTTATTTGTTTTTTTTTACGTAATTGTTTGGTTATAACGTTTGATTTTTTTCTGGTGTATTTTTTTTATCCTTAATGTATTTATATAATTTTAAGTTTTTTTTTTTTTTTATTGTAATTACATTGTCGTGTTCTATTGCTGTTACATACTTTATTTGCCAGTTTCTGTCTCTCACTCTTTCTTTTCCTTTCACTTCCTTTTCACTCTTCCTCTCTCTATTCCCTTGCATTATGCCTCCAATTCCTAATTCTTCATCTCCATCATCTGTCTCCATTCTTTTCCTCCTTTTCCATTTCTAAATTCTCTTTGCAGTGAATAATATATAACCTTCCCTAACCTCCTTTCTTCTCCTCTCCCTCGCCCCTAACCCCTTTCCCCCTCCCTTTCCCTCTTCCCCCTTCCTTTCCCTCCTCCCCCTCCCTTTCCCTCTTCCCCTTCCTCCCCTCCCCATCTCCCCAAATCCCCTCCCTCCCCTCTTCCCCTTCCTTGCCCTCTCTCCCCCCCCCTTCCCCCCTAGTCCGCACTTCGACGCGCGTTGCGTGATTCGTGGGAGGTAGTGGGGGGGGTAGGGTAAGGGGGAGGGGGGAGGTTACGAAATGAATATCATGCATAACCTTTTACGTCATTGGCTGTCACCCTCCTGTGACTGACTCTCCGTGACTGTACATATTTGTCACGTGACAAATGGTGGCGCTAAACCCACCTCGTTCACCCCTCTCCTCTTCCCCTTCCCCTTCTAAAGCCTTTTTTTCTCATTCTCTTCAATTATTTTCTATTCTCTTCTCTTCCTCTTCTCTTCCCTTTCCTTCCCTTCCCTTCCCTTCCCTTCGGTTCCCTTCTCTTCTCTCCCTTCCCTTCCCTTCGATTCCCTTCGCTTCTCTCCCTTCGATTCCCTCCCCTCTCCTCCCTTCCTCTCAACTCCTATAATAAAGGTATTTCCACTCAATGGATCACTTTTCGAAACTCTTCTTCCCGTATTCTTTCCCCTTCCCGTTCGTGGGGATCTTTTCACGCATCAGATCACGACTTTAACCCCCCCCCCCCCCACCTACTATTCATCTATTTCTTCCCTCTCCATTGTCTATCTCCACTATCCCCATCCTCCCGCCCTTCCCTCCCTCCCTTTTTTCCCACTACCTCGCTCCCTCCTTCCCTCCCTCATACCTCCCCTCCGTCCCTTCCCTCCCTATTCCTCCCACCCCTCCCTCCCCTCCCTCCCTATTCCTCCCACCCCTCCCTCCCTATTCCTCCCTCCCCTCCAACCTTCCATCATCTTTCCATCGAGAGAGACTGTCGCTCACAACACCTTTTTGCATCTATTTATAACCTCGGAAGAGTCTAGCGGTTCTTGCTAAGATTAGCGATAGCCGAGGAAGGAGGTAGCGAATCTCATAAGCGTTTGTTTAGCAACTTTTGGCTTTGTTTTGCGCTGAGAGTATGAGCGTGAAGTTGTACAAGGATTTTGACAGAATGGATGAGCGTGAAAAGACTCGGATTATTTATCCAATTGTGGATATTATTAATATTGTATTTTTTTTTTGTAATTAATGTGGTTTATTTATTCACTTATTTACTTGTTATAATAGGCGCATAAGGCTCATCGATACGATCTTATTGACAGTGGCATGCTTATACCGCTGTTATGGTATAGTTTTTATTGTCCAAAGGATTATTTCTATTGCAATCAAAATATATAGTATTCGACCATCAATATTATTATTATTAAGTAATCGGTGTTATCTGTGTAAAGATGCATGACTATGATGATGATGATAATGATAATAATAATAAAGATAATAAGGGTATTAATGATAATAATAATACGTATTGATTGTAATAATAATGATTATTATTTTTATTATTATTATTATTTTTATTATTATTATTATTATTATTATTATTATTATTATTATTATTTATATCTCCAAATTTTTACCGACTATCAAAACTAATCCCTCACCCCCCCCCCCCCTTCCTACAGGTGCCGAGTGCCCCCACCCCGCAGTGCCAGTCAACACGAGGGTCGACGTGAGTGCCAGAGAGCCGGGCAGCCTCGCCACCTACTCTTGCGATGCGGGATACACTCTCTTCGGGTAAGAGGCCATAAGGCTTGTTTTCTGTGTTATGGTTGGGTGGAAGGGGAGAAAGTGTGGGCCCGGAAAAGAAGGGGATTTAAGTTTTTTTTTTCTTTCTTTCTTTCTTTCTTTCTCTCTTTTCGTTTCTTTCTTTATTGGGTTTTTGTTTGTTTGTTTATTTCTGCCCCTTTCTTTCTCTTTTTCTTTCTTTTATTCCTCTTTCTTTTTTTCTTTGTTTCACTTTCTCTATCTATCTATCTATCTATCTATCTATCTCTTTCTCTTCATGGCGTCGTAAGTAACACAGAGTGGTTGTTTTGAATGAATTTCCTGGACTGTAGGTATACGCCGAGGGATGACGAAGAAGGAAAAGAACAAGAAGAAGAAAGATAAAAGAAGGAAAAGAAGGAGGAAAAAAGAAAAGGAAGGAGAAGAAGGAAAAGAATAAGAAAAAAAACAAGTGGTTATCGGTTCCACTATAGAGAGAAATCAATTATTTTTTTTTTAGTTTTTTACAAATCGGAAATTTTGGTTTTGATCGAGTGAGTCCAGATGACCTTCGGTTTGTGGTGCATGAGCGTGCATTCGTTTTTTTTTCCGTTATGCTGATGATATGTTGTGTGTATTTTTTCTCACGTACATGCATACACGCGCGCGTACGTATCCACGGACGATGCACACACATTCACTCACTCACTCACTCACTCATTCTTTCTCACACATACTAACATTTGTAGATAGATAGTTTGATAGATATACAAATAGGTGTGTGATTGTATGTGTATTTGTATGTGTATCCGTATGTATGTGTGCATATGTAAGCCTGTAAGTTTTACACACGGTCCAGTCCCCTTATGTGTGTGTGTGTGTGTGTGTGTGTGTGTGTGTGTGTGTGTACATATAAAACCACCGCACGAGAACTCCCTCTGGCGAATCATAAAATAAAGTTTGTCATGCAGTTTAGCCTCGCGATTTGCCTAACAGTAAACTCGCCTCCGATCCCTCGCTCGTGACGACGGCTTTGTCACGAGCACGAGCGAGCTGTCACACTTCGGTGGTCGCCCCGAAGCCCTTTTCTCGATGCCCGGATGCTGTGGCGGGTAGCAGTTGGCCTTCGTAGTCGCAACTGAAGGGTAGATGGGATTGTGTGTTTCGTGGGTTATGGTTGTGTGTGTGGGGGGGGGGGGGATTTGTTTGTGTTTGTGAGTGGTCTTTTTTGAGTTTTGGGTGTTATGTTTGTCTGTTTGTATAGTTGGGATTTAAGTTTTGTGTGTGTGTGTGTGTGTGTGTGCGCGCGTGTGTGTGTGTGAGTGTGTGTGTGTGTCTGATGTATTTTTGAGAGTTGTATGTATGTGTGCGTGCTTGGGAGTAGTGATCTGTATGTTTTTTGTTGTTTTTTTTTCTTATGCATATAAAGCTATGATTGTGAATTACGTTTTATTAATTAGACTTATGCCCCATTTAAGTTTTTTTATAACTATACACCTGAAACAAATGTGCCTGTACGTATGTCTGGGAGCTTTGACAATGTGTATTCATAAATATTCTTACGCCTTTGTGTGTGCAGTCATTGTTTTCTCACAAGGGCATTCTCTAGTTCAAAATGCCCCTTTCTAAAGAGACAGATTCTTGCTGTTTATTCCTCGGTGGGAGATGATGTCACGTCTGCCAAGGTTCACGTAAATAAACGCTTATTTTCTCTCCCTCTTTCCCCCTCTGTCTTCTCCTACTTCTCGCTCTTATGACCTTACTTCTATACTCAGGTGCGTAAGCTCAGCTCTTCAAGTTGATTGCGTAAATAACCCCTTGATTCTCTCTCCTCTGTTCTCCTCTTTCTCTCCCTTTCTCCTAGTTTCCCCTCATTCTCTGCTCTTACCTCTTTTTTCCCCTTTTCCCCTCTCTTCCCCCCTTTCTTCTCTCTTCCTCTATTTCCCCCCTCGCTCGTGTCCCCTGTTTCTCGTCTTCCCCTCCCCCCTTTCTCCTCCCTTCCCTTATCTTTCCTCTCTTCCCCTTTTCTCCTCTCTTCCCCTTTTCTCTTTTCCCCTCTTTCTCCTCTCTTCCCCTTTTCTTTTTTCCTCTCTTTCTCCTCTCTCCCCCTATTACCCCCTCTTTCGCATAACCTCCTTACTCATCGCTTCACATAGATCACGAAAATACCCTTATATTCTCTCCCCCTCTTTTCCTCTCTTCTCTCCTCTCCCCTCCTCTCCCCTCTTTCGCATGACCTTACTTCATTACTTATTACGTACTTAAGCTCAGCACTTCAATTTAAGGTCATCAAAAAAAAAAAAAAAAAAAAATCCAGTCACTCTTCATTAAATACTTGTCACTTTCTCACTAGTTAGTTATAATAGTCTCCCCTTGTACCCTCTCCCCCCCCCCTCTCCAAAATAAGGAAAAGAAGAAGGAAAAATGATAAAGAAGAATAGAATAATAGCGTCCGTTGTTGAGATCCCACGGCAAAGGTGTCATGCTGGAAATTGCAACAGGGTCGTTTCTGTTGTGGGGGGAGGGGGAGGTGGGTGGGTGGGCTGGGGTGGGGGTGGGGGGTAACGACGGTGGGATAGCGAGAGAGAGAGAGAGAAAGAGCGAGAGAGAGAGAGAGAGAAAGAGCGAGAGAGAGAGAGAGAGAAGAGCGAGAGAGAGAGAGAGAAAGAGCGAGAGAGAGAGAGAGAGAAAGAGCGAGAGAGAGAGAGAGAGAAAGAGCGAGAGAGAGAGAGAGAAAAAAGAGCGAGAGAGAGAGAGAGAGAGAGAGAAAGAGCGAGAGAGAAGAGAGAGAAAGAGCGAGAGAGAGAGAGAGAGAGCGAGAGAGAGAGAAAGAGCGAGAGAGAGAGAGAGAAAGAGAGAAGAAAGAGCGAGAGAGAGAGAGAGAGGAGAGAGAAAGAGCGAGAGAGAGAGAGAGAGAGAGAAAGAGCGAGAGAGAGAGAGAGAGAGAGAGAGAAAGAGCGAGAGAGAGAGAGAGAGAGAAAGAAAAGAGAATGAGAGAGAAACTTTACCTGCATCTTCATCACGAGTTTGGGACTAAAGATGTAAAAACAGAAAAAAATCCCTTTATGTTGAATTGCTTTGAATTGCTCTGAGTTGCTTTGAATTGCTTTGAGTTGCTTCCCGCACATTACTACGGCGATGAATCTTCACAAAAAAAAAAAAAAAAAAAAAAAAAAAAAAAAAAAAAAAAAAAATCTGGATTAAACGCGAATTGTCCGAAGAAAATGCTGATGTTAACTGTTTTTTTTTTTTTTTTTTTTTTTTTTTTTTTTTTTTTGCTTCTATTTCGAAAGTCAAATATCCATGTTTTTAAAGAAATATATTAATTTCTCTCTTTCTAAAATCAAATATCCATGTTTTTCAAGAAATATATTTTTTTCCCAAAATCAAATATCCATGTTTTTCAAGAAAGATATTCATCATTTCTCTTTTAACAAAATCATATATCCTCTTGCAGCCAAGAATCTACAAACGTTTACTTCGATCACGCTCACAAACATCAGGAAACCCATTACTCGAACAATTTTCTGTGTGTTCTTGAAAAAAAAAAAAACAACAGTGATAGTAATAATAATAATAGTAATAATAATAATAATAATAATGATAATAAAAATAAAAATAAAGCTTTGCTACATAATACCGTTTTTTGGTATATGTTCTTGAAAAGAAAAAAAAATCGTACCTACCAATTACTCTTAACAATTTTCTGTATGTTCTTAAAAAAAAAGCGTACCTACCTATTACAATTTTCTATATGTTCTTGAATAAAGTAAAAAAAAAAAAAAAAAAGGAGTTATTCCCACGATCATTTTATATCAAATTGGCCCCATAGAAATGTTTAAAGGGAAGCGCTCATTTTCTCAAGAGGTTTTCAAAATGATGATAAGACCTTGGAATCTTCTCATGCCCTCGGGCTGTACCAGCGTCCGCCGTTCAAGAGAATGCAATAAGGAGAACTTGGTGATAAACGGGTAATAAGGAGAACTTGGTGATAAATGGGTAATAAGGAGAACTTGGTGATAAACGGGTAATAAGGAGAACTTGGTGATAAACGGGTAATAAGGAGAACTTGGTGATAAACGGGTAATAAAGAAAACTTGGTGATAAACGGGTAATAAAGAAAACTTGATAAACGGGTAATAAGGAGAACTTGATGATAAACGGATGGTAAACAGGACTTGATGATAAGCGGATTAAACAGAATTTGATAAACGGATGATAGGCAAAAATTGAAAATAAACCGGATACGCATCAGACGTTAAAAAATGTCCCTTTTATCGAATCTGGAAAGAGGGGAGGGGGGGAGGAGGCATTGTCTTCTGGGATTGTAATGACAAACTAAAAGAAACAAGAAGTAAGAGAGAGAGAGGGGGAGAGAGAGAGATGGAGAGAGAGAGAGATGGAGAGAGAGAGAGAGAGAGAGGGAGGGAGGGAGAGGGGGGGAAGAGGGAGAGACAGAGAGAGGGAAAAAAAGTTTTTGAAGGTCTCAAACACTTTTTTTTTTTTAATACACACTTAACTTGGATGATTTGCTGAGTAGGTTTCCGTGTTTTCTAAAACTTTAGATTGCTCGTTGCAGTGTCAATGTCACGTGATTGCAGAGTTATTGCATCGAAGCTCTTGCCTTCTCTTGCCTACAGAGTTTGTTCAGAATCGTTTATAATAATAAAAAAAATAGATATTCGAGTTCCGGGTATTCAGTGCGTGGCTGAGGAGCGATCACCTCTTGTCTTGTTCTTTATATTATTTATTCTCTCTCTCTCTCTCTCTTTCTCTCTCTCTCTCTCTCTCTCGCTCGCTTCCTCTCTCTCTCTCTCTCTCTCTCTCTCTCTCTCTCTCTCTCTCTCTCTCGCTTCCTCTCTCTCTATCTGCCTCTACCCTCCAACCCTCACCTATCATCCATTCCTCCATTCCTCTTTTATCACCCGTTCCTTCATCCCTCTTTCTCTCCGACCCGTAAGGACCTCTCAGCCTTGACTCTCGGCTCCTCTGTCAAGGCCCTTCTGCTCCCGCGCCGCCTGCGTCCTGTGTGTGTTTTGTTATATAACGTCGTTACCGCCTTCGGGCCCATACCAAGGTGAAGATGAATAAGGAGGATAGAGGAAATAGAAAAAAATGATGATGATGATGATAAAAGAAATTGTGTGTGTGTGTGTGTGTGTGTGTGTGTGTGTGTGTGTGTGTGTGTGTGTGTGTGTGTGTGTGTGTGTACTTTAGTATGTGTGTGCGTGTGTGTGTGTGTGTGAGCGTGCTTTCGTGTGTGTGTGTGTGTGCGTGTGTGTGTGTGTGCGTGTGTGTGTGTGTGTGTGTGTGTGTGTGTGCTTTAGTATGTGTGTGCGTGTGTGTGTGTGTGTGAGCGTGCTTTCGTGTGTGTGTGTGTGTGTTTTCTACATATGCTGGAATGTGGTTTCCTTTCAGTGTTTTCATTTCTTGTTTTTAAAGGTGTTAGTTTTATTGTTATTGATGACACTGTGTTATTTTTATTATAATTATTAGTTTTATTGTTATTGATGACACTGTGTTATTTTTATTATAATTATTAGTTTTATTGTTATTGATGACACTGTGTTATTTTTATTATAATTATTGTTTTAGTTGTTACTGTATTATCATGATGGTGATAATGATGGCAAATTATAAGCATTTCCATTATCATCATTATAATTAATAATAGTAGTGGTAAGAGTAGTACCTGCAGAAGTAGTAATTGTGGTAGTAGTAGTAATAGCAGTAGCAGTAGTAGCAGCAGTGGTAGAAGTAGTAGTAATGTGGTTGCAGTAGTAGTGGTAATAGTAGTAGTAATAGTAGTAGCGGTAGTAGTAGCATTATCATCATTATTATTCCTCTGTGTCTGCATTGAGGTTTCTTAATAGTCTACGTTACGTTACGAATGTTTAGATACACTTTACACCTGCATTGCAATCACTCCTTTTAAGCAAATTGAAAGGCAATGTCGGATTTCATTAAAATTTTCGATGTAATGAGTTGGTGTGTGTGTGTGTGTGTGTGTGTGATTGATTCAAGTGTGTGTGTGTGCGTTCGTGCGTGTGTGTGTGTGTGTGTGTGTGTGTGTGTGTGTGTGTGTGTGTGTGTGTGTGTGTGTGTGTGTTCGTATATAGGCATAACTGTGTGTACTTCTATGTGCGTACATAATGAAGGATTGTTTCTGTGAAATCTTTCCCTGTTCGTGACGTCACACTTATTCTCCCGAAGTATCACCTGTGTTCGATTCCCCTCATTACATTCCCCATTTTCTCTTCACACTACGCAATCCCAACTTTCCTCTCTTATTCACTTCCCTCCCGCAATAATCATCCGCTTCGGACACTTATTACCGACGTCACCCCCCCCCCCCCTCAACGACAACCTTGGTGCCAGACGTATGATTATGAAAGTTGTGAGGGAATTTTGACAAGTACTCACAATAGGTCATAAAGAGACCCCTCCCCCACTCCCTCACCCCCCCATCCTATCTCCCATGCTTTATCACAACCCATTCATTCACCCATGATGTAAACATGGGATTCGCTAGCACTCGTGGGCGTCACGTGACCTCAAGTGCAGATCTGGCACTCCCACGGGTCATCGAATTTTCCCACGGGTCGTGAAATTTTCCCACGGGTCTTTCGGGCTTCTCAAAGACTGGATGACGTGTGGAGGGAGATGACGTGGGTGATTATGCTTGTCTCAGATTCCTTATATATTTTTTTCATTTATTATTTTATTTATTGACATTATCGTCGTCTTCGTCGTCATCACATCGTCATCATCATCATGAATGTCATCGTCATCATCATGAATGTCATCGTCATCATCACATCGTCGTCATCATCATCATTAATGTTATCGTCATCATCCTTTTCCCTCCCTGTCACAGATTTTTTTTTTTCTTCTTCTTCTTTTTTAATAAATATCTTTTGTGTATTTTTTACCGCCGGGCCTACTACTATTGCACTAGCAAAATAGCAGAAAAAGAAGAGATGTTGACATGAATATATATTTCTTTTTTTCTTTCTTTCTGTCATTCATTCTACTATTTCCTTTTTAATGTAAAAGATAATAGATATCCAGACGCGTGCTTTATAAAAAAAATCGATTAAATTTCACAAGGGAGAAACCTGTTCAAATCATTATTAAGTATTTAAACGTACTGGTAATGACTATTACTATTACCATTAACAGTATCTTTATTACTATCGTTATCACGTTTACCTTTATTATGAAAATGAGGACATGAATAAGAGCAACAATAATATTAAATGGGCCCCCCCACCCACACCCTCAAAGAAAACGGAAATTCCCAGAGAGAGAGAGAGAGAGAGAGAGAGAGAGAGAGAGAGAGAGAGAGAGAGAGAGAGAGAGAGAGAGAGAGAGAGAGAGAGAGAGAGAGAGAGAGGGTGGAAAGAGGAGAGAAAATGGGGTAGGGAGGGAGGGAAAGAGAGAGAGAGAGAGAGGAGGGGAAAGAGGAGAGATATGGAAGGAGGGAGGGAAAGAGACAGAGAAAGAAAGAAATAGGCAGAGAGAGAGAGGGAGGGAGAGAGAGAGAGACAGACAGAAACAGAGAGAGAGAGACAGACAGACAGAAACAGAGAGAGAGAGAGAGAGAGAGAGAGAGAGAGGGTGATAAGGAAAATTTTCATAAGGCCGCCCACTGCCTCTCTCGCCCCTTCCTGGTGGCCGGCAGCGTAGAGGCCGCCCACATGACGCCGCTCAGCCACGTGACTACCGGATCCGCCCAAACACAGACATTGAAAAAAAAGTAGAGTAAAAAGATAGAAGAGAAGAAGATGGGAAGGAAGGAGGGACAGAAGGGAAAGGAAAATAAAAGAGAAGAAAATGGAAAGGAAGGAGGGACAGAAGAAAGAAAAATGAAAGAGAAGAAAATGGAAAGGAAGGAGAGACAGAAGGAGGAGGAAAAAAAAGAAGGAAAAAAAAAACTTTGTAGGGGAAACTGTAATGTTTTTTATTTGATTTGATTTTCAAGGAAAGGAGAAAATATATATACTTTTTCCCAATCCGTCTGACTTTTGCGTCATACCTTTTGAACTATATCGATCGTTAATGTTAAACGATGAAGCGATTGCCAAAGATTTACATATTCGAAGGGAGAGAAATACCTGGCATTCATTTTATTAACAGACACTAAAATACGTTACGTTAAGTTGAGGGAACATTTTGCATAGCTAACCATTATTATGGTTATCAATTACTATCATTATTTAGTTTCTTTGATTAAGTTGTATTACTAATATCGTAGTATAGTTTTAGAAGCGCTGAACGTAAGAACGGGATTGAAAAAAAAGACGGACGGTTTTTGAATTTGAAATTTTAATCTTTTGTGATCACGTGACTCTTATCACGATTTTCCGTTAAATTCAAAACGCAAGTTGAATGAAAATTCGTTAGGTTTTGTTAAATTATTTGTTGCAAAGCGTTTTTATTATTATTATTATTATTATTATTATTATTATTATTATTATTATAAAGAGGAAAAAAAATATTGCTCTTCTATCCTTCCAAAATATATTTAGCGCAATTATTTGCAAAGAGATATTAATTTGATTTTATATATACCACGTTTGTACTTTACCATTTAGTCAGGACGACTATTATCACCGTTATTGTTATTAATAAAGTAAATATGTTAGAAAATAGATATGTTATCTCTAACTTACAAATATATTATCTCTAATATGTTATCTCTGAATTATAAATATATTA
>NC_051411.1:39949055-39956555 GCF_015228065.2 Penaeus monodon
AATGAGCCTCTCTGAACTGGCCTCCCTCTGTGCCCGTGCGCCTCATATGCCATCAAATAGGGTGTGTTTATCTCTCTATACGTAGTTATAGACAGATGGTTAAATATATAGATAAATAGACAGATACAGATATAGATGTGTGTGTATGTATGTGTGTAGGGATGTGTGTAGATATGTGCGTATGTATGTGAGTGTATTTGTCCGCATTAGGGCATATATTATTGCATGTGCCAGACGCCGCTCTGGTCTGATCAAATTTTCTGACCGTTCCCCTCGCTCCATGGCCACTTTGCCCTCCTTCAGTCCCGGTCAAGTGAAAGGGAGAAAGGTCATTGGCGTGTTTGACCCCGGGAGCGTCACCCCCCCCCCTTTACCCCTCTTCTGGATTGACCTTATGTCACCCTTACGCCTATTTTGTCTTCTTTTTGTTCTCCCTGTTTGTGACTCTATGGGCTCTTGCGATGTGGTCGTCTCCTCTCTCTCTCTCTCTCTCTCTCTCTCTCTCTCTCTCTCTCTTCTCTCCTCTCTCTCTCTCTCTATCTCTCTCCTCCCTCTCTCTCTCCTCTCTCTCTCTCCTCTCTCTCTCTCTCTCTCTCTCTCTCTCTCTCTCTCTCTCTCTCTCTCTCTCTCTCTCTCTCTCTCTCTCTCTCTTCTCTCTCTCTCTCTCTCTCTCTCTCTCTCTCTCTCTCTCTCCTCTCTCTCTCTCTCTCTCCCGCCTCCCCTTCTCTCTCCTCTCTCTCCCCCTCTTTCTCTCTCTCCCTCCCCTTCTCTCTCTCCCCCCTCTCTCTCTCTCTCTTCTCTTCTCTCTCTCTCTCTCTTCTCTCCTCTCTCCCTCTCTCTCTCTCTCTCTCTCTCTCCTCTCTCTCTCTCTCTCTCTCTCTCTCTCTCTCTCTCTCTCTCTCTCTCTCTCTCTCTCTCTCTCGCGTTCTGTCAGTCACCGAAGTGTTTTTTTTTTCATAACCCTGCCTTTCCTAACATTATTGCCCCTTCTCCTCCTCCTTTCTGTCTCCCTGGATAATGTTCATCTGTTCTTCTTTCCCTTCTCCCTCTGATAATATCCATATGTTCACTGTTCTTCACATGTCCATCTCTCTTCACTCACCGCGGATAACGTTCTTCACCCGTTCTATTTCTGTTCTCTCCTCCGTCGCAGGACACCAACCCGTGCAGGATATCGAAATCCGCGTGGGAGATTCCACCAACATCCAGAGGAACCGCCTGTGCGCTTGGTACCCCGGCACCATCGGTAAGTTCCTTCTGATGTTCTGATGTTATGGTGATGTTTGATGTGATGTACTGGCGGTGTTTTGATGTTATGGTGATGTTTGATGTGATGTACTGGCGGTGTTTTGATGTTATGGTGATGTTCTCGTGTTATGGTCATGTGCTGGTGATGTTCTGATGTTATGGTGATGTCATGGTGATGTTCTGATGTGCTGATGATGTTATATTGACTTCAGTGTTAATGTTATGTTCTGTTGATGTTATGCTTTGTTGGAGTCTTATTGAAGTTATGTTCTCTTTTTCACCTGTTCTTCCTTGTTCTCTCCTTCGGATAATGTTCTTCCTATGTTCTTTGTTGCTCTTGCTGTTCCCTCTAGTTAAAGTTTTTTGTTCTTGTTATGTTCATTCTCGACTTGGTCTTTTTTTTCTGTTCTTTCTTTTTTCTTGCTGTTCTTGTATCTCGTTATTATTGTTTTTGTTTTCTGTCCATCTTATTTGCAGGGTTGATTTACGTCGTTTTTTTTACTCTCTCTCTCTCTTCTCCTTTTGTAAGCATTGCGCAAGAACAGGTTTGTTAATTATAACAAAGACAGCGAGAACAAACAAAAAAATCCTTGGTAGAATGTCGAATAATGATTATAATGTTGTTGTTTTTTTTTATTCTAAATAGTGTATCTGCTGTCTTTGCGTAGAGAAAAAGTGTACCTCCAGGATATTGCAATTATTTATAGGCATTGTAATACACACACACACGCACGCACGCACACACACACACACACACACACACACACGCGCACACATACACACACACACACACACAAATACACACACACGCACACACAACACACACACACACACACACACACACACACACACACACAACACACACACACACGCACATACACACACACACACACATACACACACATACACACACCACACACACACACACACATACACACACACACACCACACACCACACACACCCACACACACACACACACACACACACACACACACACACACACACACACACACACACACCCACACACACACACACACACACACGAAAGATTGTGGCTGTACTTACTATAATGCCTAAGAAGATAATATGTTACAAAAATACAAACATCGACTATTTCAAGGGAATGACCAACAGAAGGCGAAGAAAATGACGAGGCAAGAATGCAACTTTTTTTATGAAAAACTAAAAAAAAACTAAAAAACTAAAAAAAAAAAAAACTAAAAAAAAACTAAAAAAAAAAAAAAAAAAAAAAAAAAAAAATATATATATATATATATATATATATATATATATATATATATATATATATATATATATATATATATATATATATATATATATATATGTATATGGTATCAACATGGGTTTTGATTATATAGTATTGGGAGTAACAACACATGGCTGGCTTTGGAAAGTGTATATGGCAATTTTAAAGTGTATATGGTAGCTTTAAAGTGCTTTAACTTTAAACTTTGAAAAATGGAAGAAATATATACGTAATGATATTAATGATTGGAAAAAGAAATATATTACTGTATCCTAAAGATTTAATGAAGAGGAAGAAAAGTGAAAAATGGTGATAGTAATAATGAAAAAAGGAAATGTATTGCTTTATCCTAAGGACTCTACGAAGATTAAGAATAACGGTCGTTCGGTAGTTAATGAAAAATAGAGAAAAACCGTTTTGTATCCAAGGAAAATTTGCATTTATTATTTTTTTATTATTTTAGTTTTTTTTTCCACAAGACACATAACATCGCTAATCAGAGCAAAAAATAACAATAATAATAATAATAATAGGAGAAAAGAACTGAGTAATGATGGGAACAGAGTAATTATGAAAATATTTTCTATGCAAATGTTCCGAGTCACAGTGACTAATTGATACGTGCGTTACCTGCACCGACCTTGGTTTGAATCATGCACGTTAACAAAGAACAAACAAACAAAGACACGGCGAGGTTTTAGCGTTCTTTGTTAAAATACAGTTAGTTTCCGTAAAATTCAAATCTCAAGAGTTTTTTTTTTTTTATCGTATGGTATTACATTCTATTCTATTTTCTTCGGTTTTATTTTAGTTTAGTTTTGATTTCAGTCATTTTCATCTTTATTTCATTTAGTTTTGTGTTATTCTATGTCATTTTATTTTATATTCTTTTATTCTTATTTATTTTTATTCCGATCTCATTTTATCATTATTATTTTATTAATTTATTAGTTTTTTTATGGTGCTGTATTCTTAATTCGATACAAAACGTGAGATCCAACAGAACTTAGTCATGTAAGTGTAAGTGTAACAGTTTCCGTGTTTATCCATGTATAGGAGAATTAGTGAGCAAAATGAGTACCTTGAGCATAGTGCGAGGGAGTAAATTGAGCGAAATGCGTCGAATGCGGGCAAGAGTATTGGCAAATAGAAAACAGAATGAGCAGTTTGAGTAAAGTGTGTGAGAGCAAACTGGGCGAAATACGTAGAAAGCGCGGAAGGAGAGCGGGCGAATGGAAGTGAAAATGGGCAGTTTGAGCAAAACTTGTGTGAGTAAACTAAGATAAACGCGTAGAAAGCCTTTAGAAGGAGAGTTTACAAGTGGAGCAAATTTAGCATTTCGAGTAAAGTGTGTGAGAGTGACTAGAGCAAAATGCGTAGAAAGCGCGGGCAAGAGTAACCGAATGGAAGAGAAAAAAGGTCCATTTGAGGAAAGCCTGTGTGAGTAAACTAAGAGAAATGAGAGTATGCAAATGGAGCAAATTTAGCAGTGAGAGCGAAGTGTGTGAGAGTAAACTGAGCGAAATGCGCAGAAAGCGAGAATTAGAACAGGCAGATAGATGGCGACCAAGGGAGAGGAAATAATGGGGGATCGTTTCTAAAAAGCAAACACTGTTAAGGTTTGGTGGTTATGGGCATACACGCTGTTTATTTTCTTCTCTTTTTTTGGTGTCAGTGAACTGCATTTACACTTTGGATTTTCCGGGATCCAAGAATAACATAGATTAATGAATGTAGATGACTAGAATTAAATCAATGATAAAATGAAGGCACGAAGAAACACGAAAGTAAATACACCAAATCCAATCTTTCGAAGACAAAAAACAAAACTACAAGTGCCATTTCGTGAAGAACCGATAAATCGTACGAATAAACAGGAATAAAAGTGTTAATTGAAGACCATAAATGAGAGAAAAAGGGATCACAGGCGGCCGGTTAAGGTGTGTATGCACAGGTGATCTGTTCAATTGCTGAAAGTGTGTGAATATTTACCCGACGCGGGAAATGCGATTGCCTTTCGATATGGTAGAAGGAGAAGGGGGAGGCGTGTTATTTCCTTCCTTTTTTCCTATGTCTTTTTCTTTATTTTTTTCCATCTTTTGATTTTTTTTTTCTTCTTCTTCTTCTTCTTCTTCTTCTTGGTTTTCCTTCCAGTGATTCGTCTTCTTTCCTTCTATCTATCTGTCCTGTCTGATTTTCCTTCCTGTACTTTGTCTTTTTCTTTTTCTTCTTCTTCTTCTTCTTCTTCTTCCCGGATTCAGTCTTATTTATTATCGTGTACCTGTTTCTCTTCGTAAATTTGCAAATCTTGTTGAAGGTTTCACAGGTAGATATCGCCTTAGTCAACAGAGAAGCAGGTGAATCAACGTATGCTAGTAAACATTGATTTGTGTACACTTTCTCCTGTTTATTTGTCTTTCTTTTATGTGTTTTTTATTGTTTGTTTCGTGTTTTCTTTTATCTCAATTAAGGAAAACAGCCTTGGAGTACAGTTGGAGACGCAGAGGCCATTCTCTCCCGCCTGTTGGCTGCCCTCGCGGACTTGCTTGTCTTGAACCCTTCGTCCGCGTCCCTCTGCGCCCGCTCGTGCTGTCGTGTTCATCTCTCTCTTGTCTTTTCTGGTTTTTGGAATCGTGTCTGGCTTCTTTTGTGGTCTCTGTGTCTCTGTGTGTATGTCGCAATTTCTGTCTGTTTCTGTTTCTCTGTCTGTCGGGCTATGTTTCTTTCTCTCTCTCTCTTTCTCTCTCACTCTCTTTCTCTCTCTCTCTTTCTCTTTCTCTTTCTCTTTCTCTCTCTCTCGCCCTTTATCTATCTGTTTATCTGTCTATTTACCTGCTTATCTACCTATCTCTATATCAGTATGACCATCTCTCTATCTCCCTATCTGTCTGATTCTATGTCTCTATCACTACCTTAATCTCTCTCGTTCTCTCTCAGCCCAATCTCTATAATAATTCATTCTGATTGCCCAAGACGACAGGGTGTCTGCGAGAAAAGGGAGCTGCGATGAGCCTCTCTCTATATATCTATGTGGTAGCTTATTTTGTCAATTTTATGGTCGATTTCGATTTTATGGTCGTGCATTGAACGGTGCGGTGTGCAGTTTTCGGTGTTTTCTTGTTTTCTTGGCACTCTCTTTCTCTCTCTCTTTCTATCTTTCTTTCTCTGTTTTTTGTTTCTCTCTCTCTTCTCTCTCTCTCTCTCTCTCTCTCTCTCTCTCTCTCTCTCTCTCTCTCTCTCTCTCTCTCTCTCTCTCTCACTCACTCACTCTCTCTGTTTCTCTCTCCCTCTCTTTGTCTCTCCTTCTCTTTGTCTCTCCCTCTCCCTCCCTCTCCCCCTCCCTCTCCCCCCTCCCCTCTCTCCCTCCCTCTCCCCCTCCCTCTCTCCCTCCCTCTCCTCCCTCCCTCTCTCCCTCCCTCTCTCCCTCCCTCTCCTCCCTCCCTCTCTCCCTCCCTCTCCCCTCCCTCTCCCCTCCCTCTCCCCCCTCCCTCTCCCCCTCCCTCTCTCCCTCCCTCTCCCCCTCCCTCTCTCCTCCCCCTCCCTCTCTCCCTCCCTCTCTCCCTCTCCCCTCCCTCTCCCCCTCCCTCTCCCCTCCCCCTCTCCCTCACCCCCTCCTCCTCCTCCCCTCCCCTCCCTCCCTCCCTCTCTCTCCTCCCTCTCCCTCCTCTCCCCCTCCCTCTCCCCTCCCTCTCCCCCTCCTCTCTCCTCCCCCTCCCTCTCTCCCCTCCCTCTCTCCCTCCCCTCTCTCCCTCCCTCTCTCCCTCCCTCTCTCCCTCCCTCTCCCCCTCCCTCTCTCCCTCCCTCTCTCTCCTCCCTCTCCCCCTCCCTCTCTCCCTCCCTCTCTCCCTCTCTCTCTCTCTCTCTCTCTCTCTCTCTCTCTCTCTTTCCCTCACTCTCTCTCATATCCTATTCTTCCACTTTTTATTTTTAGTGTCTCCTTGCGCTAGAAAATATAATTAATTCGTATTTTGAAGATTTTTATGTTCGCTCTCAGTCAAACCACCCGTGTTCTCTCTCTCTCTCTATATATATATATATATCTATTTACCTATCTATCTATCTATCTATCTATCTATCTCTCTCTCTCTTCCTCCCCTCCCCTCCTCTCTCTCTCTCTCTCTCTCTCTCTCTCTCTCTCTCTCTCTCTCTTTCTTTCTTTCTATCTCTCTTTCCCTCTCCCTCTCCCTCTCTCCCTTCTCCCCCCCTCTCTCTCTCCCTCCCTCCCTTTCTCTCTCTCTCTCTCCCTCCCTCCCCTCCCCCCCCCCCTCTCTCTCTCTCTCTCTCTCTCTCTCCTTTAAGTCAGCTGGCGTGGTCTGTTGTAATGAAGCGTTACGAAAAATAGAAACGATTTGCTAACTGCAAATGGATTTCTCTATCGCCGTTCCATTTTGTATTTGGTATATATATTTTTTTTTTTTTTTTTTTTCATATTATTTTTATTGTTGCTAGCATATTTTTGTTTTTTTTTTCTTATCTTTACGTCTAATTATGATTTTACGTGAACTTAGTTTTTTTTCCATATTTTTTTCCGATTAGATTTTTTTGTGGTTTTGAAAAGAAATTAGTTGATCACACTTACTCGTTATGTAGAAATTACTGCCCCAGATATTCTTGAAAAACTTGAAATCGTGACATTTCCGAATTTAGAACGCAGATTTAATTAATTAACCGGTTAAGCTGTCTGTCATTTATCACTACTATCACATCACTGCTTTTGATGATTTTTCTCTATAGTTATCGTTAATTTTCATATTTCTCGTCTCTTTTATTCTTTTATTTCACATTTCATTCTTTCGTTTTCGTTTTCATGTTTTTTTTGTTGTTGTTGTTTTTTCGTGTTGTTCCTCGTTTTCTTTTTTCATTTCTTTCTTTCTAATTCTGTTTTTCTTACCTTTTTTTCTCTAGTCTTCACTCCCATTTTCTTTTCCTTCTTTCGTTTTGATTTTTTCTTTCTTTCTTTCGTTTTTATCTTCGTTTTCCTTTC
>NC_051411.1:39959055-39969055 GCF_015228065.2 Penaeus monodon
TGTGTGTGTGTGTGTGTGTGTGTGTGTGTGTGTGTGTGTGTGTGTGTGTGTGTGTGTGTGTGTGTGCGCACACACATCTATATAGTGTATGTATGTGGCTTGTGGATGCGTATGTACGGAATGGTGCAAACGAAAAAGGCGAATAAAAACACAAGAGCCGGAGACTTCAACGAAGCTAAGAAAATCATCCACATCGATCCATCTGGTCATTTTTTCTTTATTTTCCACATACGTATCTTATTTACGAAAGGAGGTGAGTTATTTTCACCCCCAAAAAGAAACGTGCATTCCCGCGCCTTGGTGAGCAGCATTTAATTCCCTCGGGAGAGTACTGTGAATCGTTTGCCATTAATGCTTGAAAATGATCTCGGTTTCGCCCTTGTCAGTAACGGAAATTAAAAGTCGAAAGTCATTCAGTGTCCGGTTAAAAGAACAACGTTTTTTCTCCTCCATGTTTTTCTTTCATTTTTTTTTTTTTTGCGTTTTCTTTAATGGGGGGAGGAGGAGGGAGAAGGGGGGGGGGCGGTTATCCAGTCCGATGTCCGATTTGCTTCGTATTTTGTTGTATCGTAAGCGTTGTTTACGTAAGATTCAATTTTGTGTGTGTATGTGTGTGCGTGTGCGCGCGTGTGCATGTATGTATGTGTGTGTATGTATGTATGTATGTATGTATGTATGTATGTATGTGTGTATGCATATATATATATATATATATATATATATATATATATATATATATATATATATATAGTATGTATGTATGTATGTATGTGTGTGTGCGTTTGTGTGTGTGTATGTATGTATATGTTTAAGGTTTGCGCAACTACCCGGAAACCACCTAATTAAGCTCCTTAACCTTCGTTCATTAAATGGTCATTCACAATTCGCGTTAATGATTCTGGAACTTGACGGCGATATCTGTGACAAAGGGGGGGGGGACGATGGCAAGGAGGGGGGCTTAGGTTTAGGAGAGGGGGGGAGGGGAGGCAGGGGAGAAGGCAAGATTTAGCGGAAGGAGGTAGGGGAGGGGGGACGGGGAGGGGGGTATGGGAGATGGCATAGTTTTGCTGGTGGGGAGGGGGGAGGGGAAGTAAGGGAGGATAGAGGGTGACAAGAGGGGAGAGGGGGAGGGGAAGGGGGAGTGTGATAGTATCTGTCTGTCACGAGAAGGTCAGAAAAAAAAAGAATGGAATGAACCTTGGTTGATCACTCTCGAAATTCGAGAATGATTTCGTTTCAGGATAATCTGTAAGAGGAGTCAAAAGGTTAAAAGAATTAAAACAACAATGATAAAATAAAGGAGAATTATTTTAAGTCATTAATTAAGATTTTTTAAAAATTATATTGTGTTTGCGGTGTTTAGCTATGAATTCTTGGCTTGTTATTTTCCATTGTTTTTGCAATTCTTTTGTTTACTTATGGAATGTTTTCTTGTTGTTTTTTTGTATCTGACGCTCTTCTTTACACTTTTATTTATTTTGATTTTTGTTGTTTTATTCATCTGTCCCTTCTTCGTTTTTTTATATGTTGTATTGGAGGAAAAGATGAATATGCATTGTCTGTGAAAGTTATTAAATTATTTGATAACTAATTACTCTACGTGTCTTAAAGGGTCTTCGATTTCGAGAAAAATTAATGAATTTGATCTTATCTTAAAATGGACATTTTTCTCTCTTTGAAAAGGAAGGAAGGAGAGGAGAAGGGGAGGGAAAGTGAGATCGATTGATAGAGACAGAGAGAGAGGCAAAAAGGTGGAGAGATGGATAGGGGTAGATTAGAATTGACAGAGAGAGAGAGGGAGAGAGAGAGAGAGAGAGAGAGAGAGAGAGAGAGAGAGAGAGAGAGAGAGACGGACAGACAGACAGACAGACAGGTAGAGAGCAAGGCACAGAGCGAACCAACAAACATACATAGATTGAGAGATAGACAGACAGACAGACTCAGACGTACAAAGAACGAGAGTAAGAAAGAAAAAGAAAAAGGGGGAAGACAGAGAGACAGACAGACAGACTCAGACATACAAAGAACGCGAGTAAGAAAGAGAGAGAAAAGGGGGAACTCTGAAAATACATTCCCCCTCAATTTCCAAGTTAAGGAGGTCGCCCCCATCTCAGGGAGGTCCTTTCCGGGAAGTCTTATCATTGTCTGAGGAATCGCGTCTAACCGAAGAGAAAAAATAGAGTGCGAGGAGGACCGCCAAACCTTTGTGCTTGAGACACGCAGGAGAGCTGTGTGATTGCAAAGCTTCCTCCATCATGGGGGGTGATGACGTCACAACTCTCTTGGCCTGCTTCCGAAAAAAATCTTTTCTTTTCTTTCCCTTCAAGTTTGTGTCTATATATATATATATATATATATATATATATATATATATATATAAATATATATATATATATATATATATATATATATATATTTTTTTTTTTTTAGGTTATGCATTGTTGGTGAATTGTATTTTTTCCGCACAATACCCTCGTGGCAGAATAAGTAGTCCTTGTGTTTATTTGAGTGTGTTTTTAGCGTTAGTTATGGTGATGCGGTCATTCATTGTATGTAAAATGGCACAGGTGATGAAAATGGGGATAGTTGATAGTGAAGAATTAGCTTTTTTTAACTTTTATCTTTAAAATCTTGAGGTGTATATATAATGCGGATTTTGTCAGAGTAAGGAATGTATTTCGTTAGTTCAAAAGACCCTTGAAGTTCGTTTATGATATGTATGAAGTTTTATTAGGGCGCGAGATGTAAGTGGATGAGTGTGTGGCAGAGCTGGCAGGTGTTCAGAACCGCTTTTTGCTCGTTTGCCAGTGCACCCCACATGATGACCCCCCCCCCCTCATGTTGCTTCTCCCTCTGCCCCCTCCCCCCTCCTTCCCTCCCCGTCTCTCCTCTTTTTTCTTATCCTTTTTTTTTCTTTGTTTTTCTTTCCATCGGAGGTTCTTCATCTCGACTTCCTTTCAAACATATACTTAACGTTTCAAATCACTCAGCGGGTTTAGTATATTTTAAAATTGCCATTTCTATACTTCTCTTTTTTTTATTATTATTATTATTATTATTATTATACTTTTTAACAAGAGAGAAGATGAGAATTAGTAGAAAAAGGACCTTATGCATATTATCTTCGTGTCGTGTTTCCCCAAGATACAACCCATCTCTCTCTCTCTTCTCTCTCTCTCTCTCTCTCTCTCTCTCTCTCTCTCTCTCTCTCTCTCTCTCTCTCTCTCTCTCTCTCTCTCTCTCTGTCTATCTATCTATCTGTCTCTCTCTCTATTCTCTCTCACACGCGCGCGCGCACAGGGATCCAGGGAGACGCCATTACTTCGCCTTCCTAGTCCTAATGACCCAGTGCCCGGGGCTATTTCCTCCCGTAGCGCGTCCTTGTCCGGCTCACAGGGTGGACGGACGGACGAATACGTACATGCGTATATACTGACATATATCCACGTACGCATGCACGTTCCGCTGGGTTTCTGCTCGTTCTCTCGTTCAGTCACTCATTCTCATTCTCTCTCTCCTCTCCCTCTCCGTCTCTCTCTCTCTCTCTCTCTCTCTCTCTCTCTCTCTCTCTCTCTCTCTCTCTCTCTCTCTCCCTCTCCCTCTCCCTCTCCCTCTCCCTCTCCCTCTCCCTCCCTCCCTCCCTCCCTCTCTTCCTCCCTCCCTCTCTTCCTCCCTCCCTCCCTCCCTCCTTTAAACCAAGATGTAACCAGGACAACCAATCGTTCACAACCACGCACACGCACACGCATCCATCCACTCATACGTACACGCCTACACGTACAGCCCCCCTCCCCCTCCACCCACAGACACAGACACACAGAAGCAACGTCTGTCCTGAAACTCGGTCGCCTTGAAAGCTTCCTGTGACGAAATGTGTTGTTAGGGGAAGCCGGCAGGCCTGGTCGGGGGAGGTGGGGGTTGGGGTAGGGGTTGGGGAGGGGGAGTGGGGTGGGAGGAGGGGGAGAGGGGTGGGAGGAGGGGGAGAGGGGTGGGAGGAGGGGGAGAAGAGGAAGAGGAGGAGGAGGAGAAGGAGAAGGAAGACGAAGAAGGGGGAAGGGGATGAGGATGAGGGAGGGAGGGAGGGGGATGAGGAGGAGGAGGGAGGGAGGGGGATGAGGAGGAGGGGGGTGGGGGGTCTCTTCCTGAATTTGGTCTCCTCGTTGCCTGGTACCAGATTGGGTCGTTCTTAGGATGGGATGGTTTCGGGTAGTTCTGTGTTTTTCTCTTTTTTCTTGTTTTTTTTCTTTTTCTTTGTGTTTTTTCATCTTAGTCTGTTTCCTTTTTTTTTATCTTTGTCTCTTTTTTTTCTTGTTTTTTATGAGGTCGGATGTGGGCGGTGCTGTGTTTTGCTTTCCTCTGCCTCCCATCTCTTTTCGTTTTTTCTTTTTTCTTTTTTTCTTTTTTTTCTTTTCTTTTTTTCCCTTCCTTCCTTCCTCGTGGTCGTCATTTTCTTTATCTTCTTCTTCTTCTTCTTCTTTTTCTTCTTCTTCTTCTTTTTCTTCTTCCTCTTCCTCTGTTTCTTCCATTCTCTTTTAATTCCTCTTCTGTCATTCTGTCCTTCATCTATTCTTGTTTTTCTTTTTTCTTTTTCCTTTTTTTCAGGTTTTCTTGTTTTTCATCTTCCTGTTTTTTTCTTTTACTGTTTTTTTTTTCTCTCTTTGCCTTCTTTGTCTCTTTCCTTTTATATAAACTAAGGCCTTCCTCCGCCTTTTTTTTTTTTTTTTTTACAGTCTTGACATATAAATAAATAAACTCCAAAATTAAACGAAATCCAATAAAAACAACTTGAAGAAACTTCCAAAAATTGGCATAAGAATGTGGGAGACAATAATGATAATAATAATAATAATAATAATAACAACAATTAATGATAATAATGATAATAATAATAATAATAATGATAATAATAATGATAATAATAATGATAATAATAATGATAATAATAATGATAATAATAATGATAATAATAATGATAATAATAATGATAATAATAATGATAATAATAATAATGAAGAAGAAGAAGAAGAAGAAGAAGAAGAAGAAGAAGAAGAAGAAGAAGAAGAAGAAGAAGAAGAAGAAGAAGTAGAAGGAGTAGAAGAAGAAGAAGAAGGAGTAGAAGAAGAAGAAGAAGGAGTAGAAGAAGAAGAAGAAGGAGTAGAAGAAGAAGAAGAAGGAGTAGAAGAAGAAGAAGAAGGAGTAGAAGAATGTGGGAAAGGGATAAGGATAAATAAGATATAAAAGTCATCCGGTAATAAATGAAGGCGATTAAGAAGACTCATAAGAAATGCAGTTTCTGTCCCACGGTGATTACAAACCATTTTAGTCTGTCCTTGAAGGCTATGAAAAATACCCTTTGTCTAACGATGTAATTAATCAGAGTTAATGCCTGTTAAGTTACTAATTATGGTGAAGAGGTTGATTGTTTTGCGGTGTACTGAAAGAATAGAAATTGAGGACGATCGAAATTTGAAAAAAAAAATGAATGGTATAAAAACGGTAGGGAAATTGTGAATTCCTGTTATGTGTATTCAGTGTCGAGGTAAAAGAAGACTTAATATGTTTAAATGAAATCAGAAATAGCCGGCAAGAATAAGGCTTGGGAGATCAAAAACTGTTTTACATTCTCTCTTCTCTCTCAGGATCTCCGTCGCGATCTATAAATTCCATAAACAAACAGACATAAACACATCCGTCGCTTTTAAACGCTCTTCTGAATCCTCTTCCTCCGCCCCTTCCCGGAATCCAATCCCTTATAGCAGAGATCTGAAACTCCAGGACGAGAGACAATCGCAGGAAACTGTTATTATAGACTCGATGGGGGGTTAGGATGCGTAAAGGGGGGTGAGGGAGGGAGGTGGGGTGGTGGGGGTGAGGGAGGAAGTTCCTTATTGCAAAACGTTGCTTGTATTCTCTCCTCGCCTGTAACTAAAAGTGAATGGCGATTTGTCTTCATCTTGTTTGGATTATGTCGTTAGTCGGTGATGATACTGTTTGTATATATCATATTGCTGTTATGTAAAGATGTGTAGGTAGGCAGGAGGTCATTGATAACATTGTATGTGTTATATTGTTGCAGTATACGTAGGTAGAAAATAGTTTGTGTGAAGAAAAGATTTTTTTTTTTGTTTGATAGGATTAAAGTGTGGTTTTAGGTTAGTTATGCTAGTGTGCTTTATTAGAAAGATAGGGATAAATAGAAAGGTAAGCCAACTATTCAGCACAGAGAAAAAAAGGTAAATGGTACGTAATTCCTAGTTATTTTCCGTACAGAGGATTTTTTGGTTTTTTTGTGTGTGTTTATTGTATTACTGACACAGGAAGACTTGAGGTACATGGGTGGAAAAATAATATCATTATCAGTAATTGCTAAATTACTTTGCAACAACTTCTTTTCGGTTCTCTTGTTGTTTTCGAGCATTGCTAGAATTACTATCTGTTCTAGTGCTATGACTAAACAGAGATATGGAGACAAATTGATATTCCTAGAAGTTTGTGTTTGTTAAATTACCTTGACGGAAAACAAAGAAGGTACTTATAAGAAGATATTCGTTTTTTTGTTGTTGTTATTAACTATCAATGAATTAAACTTTTTTCGATGTCACTGTATAACGTTTCACCTTGGGAATGAATATTCTTTTGCAAAATGTAGGAACGATAGCATTATTGCTATTATTATTAGTAGTAGTAGTAGTAGTAGTAGTATTGTTGTTGTTGTTGTGGTTGTTGTCATTATTATTATTATTATTATTATTATTATTATTATTATTATTATTGTTGTTGTTGTAGTTGTTGTTGTAGTTGTTGTTGTGGTTGTTGTCATTATTATTATTATTATTATTATTATTATTATTATTATTATAGTTTCTTGCTGATATATGGACTTTTTGTTCGATACGTTTTGTCAAATTTAAATATTCTCTTTACGTTTTAGTTATTTATTAATTTACTTGTTTTTCTTTAATTGCGTCTGTAGATATTTGACATTCAAAACAATATTTAATCTAAAGGTCATATGGATTTGTGATTAGGCATTGCTATTGTCGAAAATAGCAAATATATTGTTGAGTGTGAGTACTATTAATACTAATCACTGCTAGTTATTGTTATACTATGGTCGTTATCTGTTGTCACTGTCGTTATACACATTATTAGTTTATATTTTTTATATAATTGTTGCTATTATCATTATTTACATTATCGTATTGTTGCTGGGAGATAGCATAATTATTATTGCTATTATTATACATAAAACCAACTAACCATCTTTTTAATATCATACTTTTTAGCATATTGTTACTTAAATTCAGGGTTGTGTCCCTAGTACATGTACTTGTACCTCCTCCACCGCTTATAGAAAACGGGCACGATGATTATGACGTCATAACACGTCACGCTTCGTAATGGGGACATTTGCAAAGTGAACTGAAGGTGTTTGCAATGTCGTAATTCGGTGTTACTTGTACTTGTACGTAGACCCAAAGTACTTGAAAAAAAATAAGTACAAACAAGTACATTGTATATAATCGAAAGTTACATACATTGCAATATTTTGCAATTCTGGGATTAGAGCAGTGATGTGCTAAGAAATAATGGTAGAATTGCCATTTACTTTTCTATATCGAATCCCATTTTTTGACAGTGTGCTCATAAATGTGTATATACGAAAACTTCTAACGGAATCTATCTACTGGAAAATCTCGTATTGCAGAGGAAGGATATTTTAAACCCTACTTTTATTCATTTAACATTTTATTCATTAACAAATTTTTTCTCTCCTGTATTTTTATTTCTCTCTAACGAAAAATCTCTTACTTACAGAGGAAGGAAGCACGAAGGAATTCAGCTGCGCCCGCCCTATGATCGGCAGATACGTCTTCGTGCAGATGGTGGGCGTGGAAGGGTCCATGTCTCTGTGCGAGGTGGAGGTGTACTCGAAGCAAGGTGAGTGCGGGCGTGTGTTGAGGGGGGAGGGGGGTTGTGTGTGTGTGTGTGTGTGTGTGTGTGTGTGTGTGTTTGTAAGTGTGTGTGTGTGTTTTGGGGTGCGTATTTTGTGTTTTGTTTGTAGGGGTGTGGGGGGGTTGTGTTTGTGTGTGTGTTTTGAGCAATTGCGTGTGTGTGTGTTTTGTTTGTGTGTTTCGAGGGACTGCGTTTGTCCGTGTTTTGCTTGCGTGTAGTGGGATGTGTTTCGTGCTCTAGAAGGCGCGTTCATCTATCTATTTATTTGCTTGTAAGTGGGTGAGTTTCTTTGTTCACCCGTGCTGTGTTTGTTATACCCTAAGTGGGGAGTGGCTGAGTATAACGTATTAGATACATTTTGTATAACGAATTAGGTATCGTATATCGTATATGCTTTGTTTCTTTGTTCGTAAGTGGTAGAGTCTAGTGAGGGAGGGTTGTTGATATGCGTTCCTTATGGTTTGGAAATGCTATAGTATTAAGATTCTGCGTGGGGTTGCTTCAATACAAACACAACTATAGGAGTAAATCATTAGTTTATTTCTCTTCTTCTCAACAATAATATATGTTTGTTTTTAAATGTGCACGTTCTGATTGGGTTTATTTTGCATGCTGGAGCTGAAAAGTATATGAGGTTGTGACAGGCATTACGTGCTTAGAAATCTATTAATACTCAAACAGGATAAGTTCAACGCCCTTCTTGCATTTTTCTTTTTTATCCCACATTTTCCTGTCCTATTTTCCTTTTTATTTTCCTTTGTACTATTTTAGCCGTTTCGCAGATCTAGACGGATGTTTTGCAGCGAAACGAGAGAAGAATTTGTGTTGAATTTTTCATTTGATACTGAAAGCCGATGCTAGATGGCGTTGTTATCGAGCACTTGGCAACGCGTTAAATTTCTCGTGTTTCTTTCACAATATCTTTCCTTTCCTTGTTTTTTCTGTTTTTATTTTTTCATTACTGTAGTTGTTTTGTGATTTTTTTCTTTTTTTATTTTGTTCCTTCTTTTAATCCTATTTCTGTTTCGTCATTATAAAGCGGAAAGAAAAAAAATTGTCACTGATCAACAATACGAAACCACGCCTATTATTGACAAAACTAAGGCATGCGTATACCTTAGACACAGAACGCGTAAGGGTCAATTTCCTTTGCTGTTTGAGATTCATTAACGTTATCTGACATCCCAATCTGACTCTTTTTAATGGCCGTAATAAGGCTGATTATTCTCTGCCGGCCTTGTTACCCTTCATCAAAAAGAAGGCAGTGTTGCCACGTCATCTTTTCGAATCGCATTTCCTTGAGATTTTGTGTTTTAATCTTACATTAAATGGTTTAATTAATGTCTTTATAGTTTGTATTTGTGATTTCGTTGGATGCGGAAATCTGTACGCTTGCATTTTGTTTCGCTTATGCTCCGTTTCTAATTCATTTATAGACACTTGTAACGGATTTTCTCTACGAAATTTTCGTTTTTTTTTATGATAATTATATTTGATATTTTTAACCACTAATATTCATATATATTTGTTTAGATTGTATTATATATATATATATATATATATATATATATATATATATATATATATATAGATATAGATATAGATATATATTGTGCTTGTAGTCTTAATTTTTTTTTTGACGATTTAAGAAATAACTTCAAGGTTTTAAAAAACACTTGTGAAATTACGAAAAGCTGTAGAATATAGTTTTAAATCATCATTTGAATATTCATTGTGTTAAATACCATGATCTGTCATGTGTAAGGTTTACTAACGCTACAAGTATCCAGTTTTCCAAATGTCAACTAAGTGATTTCATAGGTCATGTTATAGCTTATATATATAATTTTATTTATGTTTTTTTTTATATATTTAAATTTATATTTATACATAAACATAAATGTGTGTGTGTGAGTGTGCGCGCGCGTGTCTGTGCGTGTGTGCGTGCGTATGTGCGTGTGAGCGTGTGCGTGTGTGTGTGTGTGTGTGCATGCGTGCGTGCATGCGTGCGCGCGCGCGTGCGTGCAAGCGCGTGCGTGTCGTA
>NC_051411.1:39980673-39985673 GCF_015228065.2 Penaeus monodon
GACTACGAGACGGGCCAGTCGAGCCCGTAACGTACGCGAGCGAGGTGAGGTGGCGTTAATGGTTGTCATTGTACTAACTTATAAATTAAATATTTTTTATACTAATAATTAGATAATATAAATATTACTATTATTATTATATATATATAATATAATTATTATTATATATATATATTTGAATATATAATTATAATTACTAATATATATATATATAATATATATATATATATATATATATATTATATTAATTTTAATATATATATATATATATAAATATATATATATATTATATAATATATATATATATATATAATATATATATATATATATAATATATATTTAAATATATATATATACTATATATATAAATATATATTTTAATATATATATATATATTATTATATTATTTTATATATTATTATATATATATATATATATATTATTAATATATATTTATATTATATATATATTAATATATATATATAATATATTATATATATATATATTATTATATATATATATATATATAATATATATATATATATATAATATATATTATTATAATATATATATATATATTGTGTGTGTGTGTCTTTTACGATTTGGGATTTTATTATGTAAGTTTATTTACAATTAACGTCGTTGATTTTTCACAGAACACCCAGAAATACCACTAAATATCCTTGAAAACTCCTTGCACTATATACCAGAACTAATGCCATGCTCCTTCCCTCAGACGTGGACTGCGGTCAGCCTGAGAACATCGAGCACGGCACGTGGCGTCTCCTGAGCAATGACACTTTCTACACAGCCCAGGTGGCCTACGAGTGCCCTGAGAACTGGAAGCTGGATGGTCGCCTTCGTCGCTTCTGCCAGGAGAATGGGACGTGGGCGGGAGAGACGCCTAAGTGCATCGGTGAGGATTTTGAGTGGGTGTGCGGGCGGGCGGGTGGGCGTGTGGCGCGAAGGGTGGGTAGGTGTTGCTTGGTGAGAGGTGTCTGTGTGTTTGTGTTTGATGCTTGAGAGTGTTCGGGTTTTGTTATGGTTCAGTTTTGCTCTCGGGATGGACAATGTTGTGTATGTGTGGTATTTTGACGGTGCTGACCTGCTTTGGATGTGTTTGTGTACGTAACTATACATCTTTGTATAACTGAATATTCTATTTCGCTTCTATATTGTAGCTACACATGGTTTCTGCTGTAACTACTGGATTTTTCACTAAATACAAGACTCACTTATACGATTTTCTCAAAATAAACCAAGTTATTTGCATCGAATCGTATGTGGTACCGAAAAAAATAACGTTAAATAGTAATATCAAGATTTTAAAAAGAAAATAAACACCCAGTTATATGATGCCAACAAAAAAGTACACAACGACTCTCAAAAATACGACACTAATCTAACCAACTGTTCTTCCTCTGCCTTCAAAAACAGAGGTGCTGTGCTCGCCCTTAGCCAAGGACCTGACGGAGGCCCTGAGCGTGGAGGAGGGCGATCGCAAGGTGGGCTCGACCGCCAGCTACTCGTGCGAGGTGGGCCGGACGCTGGTGGGCGAGGCGACCAGGGAGTGCCGCCAGCATGGAGTCTGGTCTGGCACTCAACCGCGGTGTGAATGTAAGTCGTTGGGGCTTTTGAGGGAGGGGGTGGATGGGGGGAGGTTGTGGGAGAGGGTGGATTGGGGGTAAAGGGGGCAGGTTGGGGTGGATAGAGGTTGTGGGGTGTTGGGGTAAGGAATAAAAAAAGACGAAAAGATGCATTAAAACTTGCTCAGATACAGTGTAATATAATCGTATGTAGACAATAAATTTTGTACTAAATAGTATAATTAAAACAAATACAGTAAGGTAGCACACTTACTTTAACACGAAATCATTGCTAAGAACAAGAAAAGTCCTTCCTCTCGATATACCAAATAAATATTAGCTACATACCACATTTAATATCCAAAAAATACTAAAAATAACGCCAACAATTTTTTTTTCTCACTAAGGGGTGTCCTGTACGATGCCGGAAGACATAGAAAACGGGCGTATCGTGCGTCTGAATGAAACGCTGTTGTACGGTTCCGTTGTGGAGTACCATTGCCTCCCCAAGTACCGTCTCGATGGCCCTTTCATGCGGACCTGTACCACGAAGGGTTCATGGTCCGGAGATGTACCTAGATGTCTCTGTAAGTCTTTGTTTGAACTTATTTGTTTGTATTGAGTGTGATTTTTTTTTCTAGGTAATGACGCAGTTTTTTTATATAATGTATTTCGTTTCTTGGTGTTTGATTGTTTGTTATTATATTAACGATGTTTTATTGTGATTTCTATTCTCTTGTGCGATTTTCTCTTATTTTTCATTTCCATTTGTATTATATTGTTTTTTCTCCCTTTATTTGCCTCATATTCTTGCTCTGTTTTCCACTCCAATGAAAACTCCCTCTCATCCTGCGACCCCCCCCCCCTCCCCCCAAGCCGTTCTCTTGTTCCCCTTCAAATCTTCATTTCTCACTTGTTCTAACTTCTTTCACTTTGTCTCCATCTCTTTCCCATTATCCTCCTTCCCACCCTTTTCATCCTCCTTTCTTCCCTTCCTCTCTCCTTCTCTTTCCCTCTACCTTCCCTCCTCCCCCCTCCATCTCCCTTCTTGTACCTCCCCTCCCCCCATCCTTCCTTTCCCTCTCCTTCCCTTTCCCCCTCCCTCCTCTCCCAACCCCTCCCTCCCTCTCCCAACCACACCCTCCCTCTCCCTCCCTGCCTCCCCTCTCTCAACTTCCCTTCTCCTCCCGCAGTGGACACCGAAGACTACGGCGTCCTGGGAGACAACACGGTGGACGGGACGACGAACTCCGCCAGGGGGACGTCGCCAGGGAGTCTCGAGGAAGCTTCGAACACCGGTCTCTACGTCGGCCTCGCCTTCGGTCTCATCGGCGTGGTCTTCGTGGCTGTTCTCTTCATCTTTCTGAGAACGTGAGTGTGGTGTGGGTGGTGTGGTTAGGATGTGGTATTGCAGTCTTGCTGACCTGCGTTCAAGATCTCGCACTGCCGGCCATTCCTTGCATACAGGGGGTAATTTAGAAGCGGAAATGAACGGAGAGCCTGTCTCGATTAAATTGAATTATAATCATAATCATAATTATGATTAATTCTACCTCGAATCCTTTTCTTTCTTGTTAAGTTGCGGTTGGTTGTGAATGAGTGAAATGTCTTTTTCATTCATGCTACCTCAATCCCTTTTCATTTTTTTCATCCATTCGTGTCATTTCTATTAGTATGTTATGGGACGTTTTGGTAAATAGTGAGTGAATGAAATAATGATCTCTGTTTTTCTTGTGTTATCATTATTTTACTTGTGGTTTTATTATTATAAATTTGCATACCATATATTGCTGTCTTTACAAGCCGCTGGAAGTGCGTTCCCAGACACGCCACTCTTGAGGTATGTTTTTTCTAAGGCTCCTTAATAACAGTAATGTGTTAGTACCTACGCTTGGTGTCCTTAGGGTATCTGTTTATTACGTATTGAATTATTCTCACATTAATTCTTTTCTTTTTCTTTCTCCTTTTCTTTATTCCCTCTCTTCTTTATTGCCCAACTGATCTTAATCTTTCTGTCTTTTCCTTTTCCTCCTCCCTTTTTCACTTTCCCCTATTCCCCTCTCCCCTTCCTCTTTCCCCTTCTTCCCTCTCCCCTCTCCTTATTTTTCCCCTTTCCCGTCTCACTTTTCCCCCTTCCCCTCTCCCTTCCTCCCTTTGTCTTCTCCCTTCCTCCCTCTCCCCTCTCCCTTCCTCCCTTTCTCCTCTCCCTTCCTCCCTCTGCCGCTTCCCTCTTCAAACTCGCTCAGCAGGCGCCAGCAGAAGGCGGCGAAGCAGGAACCTCCCACTCACATGAAGCCCAAGGATGACTCTAGCGCCGAAGCGATGCGTTACGCCAACCTCAGCGACCCTACGACAGGTAACTGAGATTCCGTGATGAGTTAATTTGAGGAATAATTAGGATAAGTCCCGTGGGATGTGACGTTGTGTGGAATAAGATTGTTTACCCTGAAAAGCTCGTGGTTTGTGTTTGTTCCGTGTGATGGTTCAGGTTTGTATCTTGCACACGTAAAGGTATTCCGAGAGTTGATAGAGAAATACGCACATTTTCAAAGTGAACTGAGAGAAAAGAATGTACATTTTCAAAGCGAATGTATAGAAAAAAAAAAATCAAAACGAATCAATGAAATAATAAAAATCAGGTATATTTTCATTTAATTATCTCCCTTCCCCCCCCTTCCCCCCCCCCCAGGCAACAACATCTACGAAAACATCCCGGACGACATCGAGGAATACACCGACATGTCCGGCCCCTACACGGCCCCCACGGGAGTCACCAACCACACCTACGCGAACGGCCACCAGCCCACCTACACGAATGGCATGATGACTTCCACGGCACGCCCGCCCGCCCACATCCTGTCCCGCCCTCGCATGCCTCCCCCACAGCCGCCCACGGTCCCGCCCACAGCCAGACCGGGTGCTCCTCGCCAGTCGTCCGTCGTCACGATTAACGGCGTGACGGTAGCTAGCAACGGGACATAAACGCGCGACCCTCCTTGGTTCTGGACGCCGTGAAATCCGGCTGTTTGTAGGGTTGGATTCCATGTGTAGAATGTCTCAGTTGGGTTTGATTCTTATTCTCATTCGGTTTATATGATTATCTTTGTTTCATTTTTTTATATACATGTTACTGTCTTTTTTTTTTCATTTTTTATTCTTATTATTTTGAGTTTGACCTTAATAGGGAAAAAAATTTAACAATGTTTCACATGTATTCATAAAGGATATTTTGTATAGGGACTGGAAGTCAGTTTTTTTTATTTATTATTATTTTTTTTATATCTTTTAAGAGGTAGATGTTCCTTATAAGTATTGATTAAAATCTAATATTACAATACAAGACTAGAATTTTATCAGAAGGGAACACATACCCATAGTACTTAGGAATTTAAACCAATTCCCTACTTTTATAAC
>NC_051411.1:40003173-40005673 GCF_015228065.2 Penaeus monodon
GGAATAGAATATCTCTCATCATGTTATATCATATCTGTAATTGTTAATAAGCATATCACATTAAGTTACTGACTACAACATATCACATATTTAATCAAATATGTTATATTTTTTTTAGGCATGCAATATCATACAGGTGTACATAGCTTACATATCTTTAATCACACCTCATACCTTTAAACATATTATTAAGCATATCCATATATCGTGGCATACCTTTATATACATTATATTTCAAAGTAGGTTATATCATTTTCAATTATATTATATCGTATCTATGAACATGATTACCATGTATATTTATATATCTTGAAGCATATCTTGAGGCAGGTCATATAATTTCTTTGAAAATAACATATATTTGTAATACTTCTCATTTTATCTTGAACTATATTGTATCATCATAAGTATATAATACTATGCTATATCGTATCTTTAAGATATCATATAAAAAGAAATCAACATCTTGAACACATCACAACATATCATACCATCCAATCTTTGAATTTATAAAATATCGCATCATATCTTCAACTAGGTTATTTCATCTGAAGCATATCACTGCAATATCGTATCTTTAAGACCATATCACATCGTAAAACACACCACATCACACCTTGAAACACGCCACATCACACCTCGAAACACGCCACATCACACCTCGAAACACGCCACATCACACCTCGAAACACGCCACATCACACCTCGAAACACGCCACATCACACCTCGAAACACGCCACATCACACCTCGAAACACGCCACATCACACCTCGAAACACGCCACATCACACCTCGAAACACGCCACATCACACCTCGAAACACGCCACATCACACCTTAAAACCATACCACATCAATCTTCATATGATTTACGTCACGCCATATCCGTAAGCAGAACGTGTCATGCAAACTGACAGAACCTGTTGAATGAACCACTGGATTTAACTGCCTTCCCTTCGTCTTGCAGAATCGGGAACCAACGACGGCTATTGGTGTCGCTGGAAAGGTAGTCTCAAGTGTGTTAATTATGACATAAAGTGCAAAGGACAGGGTTTCGTCGACTGCTCTGGCAATCCCTCTGATAAAGGTTCGTGAGGTTTCGTGAAACCGGTGCGAGGTGATGGGATGTGGGGGGGGGGGTATGTTAAGGAAGGGGGAAGGGGTATGAGTGTGGATAGGTTTTGGTTGTGGTGGTGAATTTTATGATAAGTTGTTAGCGGTTTGGGGGTATTTTAAGGTTTTGTAATCATTGTTGTGGTTATTACGTTGTTTATTTTTATTTTAATGATTTTTTTTTCTGTGGGGGGTCATGTAGGGAAATAGAGATTTTTAAAAGTCTTGCTTTCCTTTCCCTTTTATTAATAGCAGTGTATATGTGGATGTGCGTGTTGCCTTTGTAAATCTTTTATTACGGAAGAATTTGAATTTGAATTTAATCACGTAAAATGTCAACTTGCATTTTAGTACTTAAGAAAAACTGACACGTATCTTTGACAGGGTTTGATATAGTCGTGAGCATCCTGAACAGCACGTCGATGAAGAGCATGCTCAAGGACGCCATGGCCAGCTTCAAGAGCGAAGGAGGGCAGGACATCGTCAGTTTCCTGGAATCTATCATCAACGGGCAGCGAGACGTCAGCCTTGGACCCGACACTGCAGCAGACGAAGAAGGCGACGACGGAGACGAAATTAACTTTTTCGACATCTTCGGTGATCCGGCAGATTCTCAGCCAGATCCCACGGAGATGGAAGACGCCGACGAGAGTATGGAAGGACAGAATTTCTTGGAAATTTTTGGCTTCGCTGACGAAACTGCGGAAGTCGCAGAAGCTAGGGTGCCTCAGAAGGACGAAGGCGCATCTGAGGCCGTTCTGAGGACGAGTATCTTGCTCGAAGTACTCCGCAATGACGACTTCCTGGCGCCAGCTAACGATTCCTCCTTGGAAAATGTTACGAGCGAGAGAGCGATAGAGGAGAACTCTCAGATAACAGAGGACACTGGCTCTGAGCTCCGAGAGAACACCACTTTGGTTCCTCTCGGAGAGACTCTCGCAGAAGGCAATATCACTTCGACGGAATCTACGAAGTCAGACAGACCTTCAGTAGTAAACGGAACAGAGGACCTACCGACTCCTTCAGCAAATGCATCCCTACCGAGTGATCAGAGAGGGATGAGAAAAAAGAGAAGCGAGCTTACTGAAATAATGCGTCGCTATAAGGACGTCGTAAAGTCTCTCACTCCTGCACAAATCACGCGCCACGGCCTCGCCATCAAGGAAACGGTCCTGTTCCTAAAAGAGGTTTTATCCAATCGGCAAAGAAGCATCAGAGGTTATAACAAAATTTTCTCTAAATTTTCATAAAAAGCCACTGAGGTTAACAGAACTTGGGAGATATTGCATGCTTTATTCAATGTGCAAGCGAGATTCTCATGACTGTTTCTGCGTCATTAGGTGCAGCCATGGATGATACCCCCTTACTCCCAGGAATACGGCGTGAG